>NW_017671746.1:91122-120222 GCF_001879085.1 Nicotiana attenuata
TTTTAAACTTTAAACTTAAAGTTAGTAATTACACTATCGTACTAGTAGAGTGTAAAGTGATTGAGTTCAGTTTCTGTTACAGCATATATTTACATTCGTCTCACTAGAAATCATGCCTATAAGTTCGAAAATCAGTTCTTAACAATTAGATACTGTGCCTATCGGCATTAAAATCAGTTCTAGTAGAAATCCTGCCTATAGAACTTAAAATCAGTTTAGTTAAACAGATCAGTTTAATTCATGTTAATTCATTCTGAATTGGTTTAATCAACTGTTAGTTTCTTCAAATACGTTTTTCTCAAACATTGCCTTAGTTAATACTGCTAGAAAACATGTCTATAGGATCTCAAGTCATTCATTTTAAAACTGTTCACTGTTTTACTGCATCAATGAAGATATCATGCTCTTAGGACCTCACTGTTCTGCGCTTAGGCAAGCCTCTAGGGCTATTTAAGTTCTGTAACTATGAAGCTGTGTTTTGTTATTTAAAACTGTTCAGATTTAGTAGGTTTAAATCAGTAGGCAAGCTAAATAGGATTCTTACACTTCGTCCTAATTCAACACTGTATAATCCCCGCTCACCTAGATATCATGTTCTAGGATTTTCTCTTAAAATACCTGACTGTTGTTTGAAGACGTGCATTTACTTGTTATATTTGTGGAGGTAACTATGAGCCTGTAATTTGTTCTCTTTAAATGCAGTCCTAATTGTTCTTGATTGACGCCTAGAATATTATCCTATAAAACCTTAGGAAGGTCTGGAATTGTCCAAAGTAGAGGCCCTAAAATACCTCCAGGGCCACGAGGAAGGGACGGGTAGTGCACACATAGGATATTTTCAAGGTTGCTAGAGCGCTTTAGGATACGACCAAGGGGAGGGAATTGGGCAGTAGGGATACGATGACTACGCGCTAATGTCACGTGTAGCCCCTCATTGAGGGGTATTTACTGGGCATTGTGTGGGGTGATCCTGTAGGCTAACCAACCTAGGACCCTTCTTTCCCAATTCCCGATGTTTAAACTTTGCCTTTTCCTTATACATGCAATTTTTTCAAGTCTTTCCTTTGTCTCTTTACTTGAGTCATACAATATCCAAAGCATGCCCTTATTTGCAATTATGTGTTTAAACTATTTATTAAAAGGACTAATTCATAAGTATAAGTTCGGCCGAGACCCACTGTTGTGGACCAAGAGGGGTTCCTAACACCTTCCCCTCAAGGTTATTTCTAGCCCTTACCCTAAATCTCTGGTAATGCAAAGTCCATGAGTTAATTGCTCAAGGTGCCCTAACGCACCACAATCCGTTAGGTGGCGACTCTTCAAAAAACCCAAATTCCCAAAAGGAAACGAGTTATTACCCCCATGAAATGCCGGAACCCGGACTTCTCCCCGCGAGGAGGGAAAAAAGGGGGGCACAACAGCATGGCGACTCTACTGGGGATATCTTAGGCTCTTACATAACGAACTTATTTTTTTGAATTAGTCCAAGCATGCCTTGTCCCGTACCATTTCCCCTTATTTGAATTTAACTGTCTATTTTCTTTTAAGCATTTATGATTCTTTATTTCTGAACTGACTTGTCTCTTTGTTTACTTTTCCGTAACTGTCTTTCAATTATTTAAATACCGTATTTATTTTTTTCTACGTGCAAATACTTGACTACATGATATTTATTGTTGCATAAATCATGCTCCACATCATATTCCACTCGTGTGTATGAAATCCTATAGCAATGCTTGATGAGTGGTTGCGCTCTTCCTATTTATTACCCTTAAATTCGGAAAGGCTTATTTGTAGTAAAACTAGTCGATCAGCGGTGCAGTCGACGGTTCCGTGCCTTTCCCCCTCAAGTTGTCCGCTTGAGGGTACCAGTCTAGACCCCCATAGTAACCTTACTCTAGTCGAAATTGCGGATGCATCATGGTCAAACTTAGTCAAATTAATATGTTGTCCGCATAATAATCCTTTACGACGAGCCTTATCCAAAAGTCCATCGGGGTATCCATAATCCCAACGGATACAACCACGTTCTGTGCATTAATTTGGAGAACCAAATGCCAATATGCTAATCATGAATGTATAAATAGTCGGGTCTGGTGGGGGATAAGGGACTAACCCTTTTGTTTTGCCGAAAATGAGGCACGAGGTCCCTAGATTAGGTATGGTTAGCAACATCCCACCATTGCTACTAGATTGGTGGGAGGACCTTTACTCAAGTGACAAGAAACACGTAAGAAAGTACTTGGGCAGTTTACCTTCTCTGCTAGACATTGAGCCAAATAAGAGGTTGATCGAGGCTGCCACTTTATTCTGGGATAGTGAATGGGTTGTGTTTCGTTTTGGCGACATAGAAATGACACCACTTCTAGAGGAAATTGGAGGGCTTGCGGGATTGACTTGGGATAGCCCAGGGTTATTGGTGCCGGAGAACCGTACTAGTAAAGGGTTCTTAAAGATGATGGGGTTGAAGAAAAATGCTGACTTGAGATGCCTGAAGGAATCTTACATACCCTTCAAGTATCTGTATGAGAGGTACGTCCATAGCAAGTCCTTCCGTACTTACCATGAAGAGATCTCTCTCACTTCTCTGGGCCATATCCAACGCAGAGTGTTCGTGTTCATTGTATGCTTCCTGGGCCTGATAGTGTTCCCAATGAAAAAGGAAAGACTCCACACTAGGTTGGCCATGGTCGCCAAGAATTTGATAGAGGGGATCAATGGACAGACATACACCATAGTCCCCATGATCATAGCCGACATCTACAGGGCTCTGGAGCGCTGTCAAAGAGGGGTCCAGCATTTCGAGGGTTGTAACTGGTTGCTGCAGTTGTGGTTGCTAGAACATCTTCAGAAGGGCCAGTATCACCAAGAATTTCCACGAAGGGCTTGGAATGACCATATTGCCTTCCATCACCCTAAGCGGATGACCTACATTCCGGACAGGTTTGCTCAGCCGGAGTCCCAAAGAGTGGGTGGAATTTTTTGACAATCTGAACGAGGAGCTAGTGCAATGGATGTTTGAGTGGTTCCCAACTGATGATTTATCATCAGATCCAGGGACGCTCCACATTGGTGCTGATTGGGTTGAGAGGGATATACCCCTATGTCCCTATCCGAGTCATGAGGCAAGCGAGCAAAAGACAGGTTGTACCAAGGGTTGTCAAGCTGAGCCATTTCAGAGCAGACTTTCAAGACGACGACGTTCCTTACAAGTGCCAAGCCCAGCATATGTGGCACTGCAAAATCATTATGGAAAAGAACACCATTGAGCCTGACAGGTATCATGCAGGGTGCGAACCTCTCTACCCGGCGTGGTTAGAAGACAATCTAAAAGGAATGGTGATGCCAGAACCGGTCGAGGGAATAGAATCATAGACGAGGAAGCTGAAGCTCAAGTCAAGTACAACATGCTGCGTAAGAGGGTCCACGACTTTGAGAATGAGCACCGGGAAATACATGAGAGAAATGTGAGGTTGATCGAAGAATGGAAAAAAATGGCAGTCACTTCCAACAGGAAGCTGGAATATCTGGAGCGAGGAATACTGGAACTGGAGGGTAAGGTCATAAAGAGGATTGAGGATTGCCAGAACGCCGAAGGAGCTGAAGGAGGACATCTGGCCAGAGCGTACTTGCTGCTGGGTATGCGCGAGCTGGGAGACCTGTACGATGGAGTCAGGAAGATCGAATCTGGGGAAGGTCCTTCTGGGACCAAATACGCTAGATTTACTTGCTTTCCTAAAATGTAATAAGGCCAAGTGCCAGTAGTGACTTATCTTTTCTATTATCTTAGTGTCGTTTTGGGATTCGTCTATTTTTCATATTATGAAATGAGGCATTTGTTGGCATCTAAGTTCTCCAAATCTATTTGTTGATAGGCCTACCTTGGGCACAACGAGGCTCCCAAATTAGGACGCGAATTTATATTCCCGCAATATGTGTTTAAATACCGCAATATTTCAAAACCCCCACTGACTTGTTACCATTTTTTGTTTTTCTTTATTTTTGAGTATTCCCATCCCCTTAGGTTGGTTCACTCATACTGGCATCATCAGCGTATCATACCAGATCTAGAGGCCCTCCACCTCCTCTTCCTCGTAGCAATACAAAAAGTAAAGGGAAAACAAAAAGACTTGAGTGGTATTCGAAAGGAGAATGTTGAGAACGTAGAGACTTCAGATGGCTGGAGTACCCCGGCACCAAATGATCTAGTCTTAAGATTGGAACAAAAGATACTGGAGCTACAAGGAGAGTTTGAACAGGTTCGCAACTTGGCGAACTTATCACTCACCCTGAATGTCCCCGACATCAATAAACATAACACAATGAACCCAGCACCTCCCCAAAACACATCAAACCAACACCCACAAAACTCTCCTGCACCACATCAATACCCAACCCCACCTCAAAATCTCAATCCCTTACCAATACCAACTCCACCACAACACCACCACCAATCAATCCAATACCCACCAACCGCCACTTACCACACTCCCCAAAATACACCACAACTTATCCCCGACCCTCAAAACTCAACCAACGACCATCACTACACCCAAGTCCCTAGCACTCATGAGAACAACCCCATATATGTGGAGACCATACCTCACTCTACTCAACCCACTTCCTATCCACCAGAATCCTCAGAGAAAGACCAGCTCATTAAAAACATGGCTGAAGAACTCAAGAAATTGACAAGTCGGGTTCAGGGTGTCGAAGGCGGCAAAGGAATAGAAGGGTTGAACTATGAAGACCTATGCATAAAGCCAGATGTGGAGCTGCCAGAGGGGTACAAACCTCCGAAGTTCGAGATGTTCGACGGCATAGGTGATCCTAAAGTCCATCTAAGGACATATTGCGACAAGCTTGTCGGAGTCGGAAAGGACAAGAAGATTCGGATGAAACTCTTCATGAGGAGTCTTACTGGTGATGCTTTGTCCTGGTACATTAGCCAGGATCCCAAGAAATGGATCAATTAAGTAGGTATGGTATCAGATTTCATGGACCGATTCAGGTTCAACACAGAAAATGCACCCGATGTCTTCTACATCCAGAATCTCAAAAAGAAACCCACTGAGACTTTTCGCGAGTATGCTGCCCGCTGGAGGTCGGAAGCGGCCAAGGTCAGGCCATCTTTGGACGAAGAACAGATGAACAAGTTCTTCGTCAGGGCACAGGACCCGCAGTATTACGAAAGGTTGATGGTTATTGAAAACCATAAATTCTCTGATATCATCAAGCTTGGGGAAAAGATTGAGGAAGGCATTAAGAGCGGGATGGTAACGAATTTTGAGACATTACAAGCCACAAATAAAGTATTGCAATTAGGCGGCATATCGAAGAAGAAAGACGTTGGAGCAGTAATGGTGGCTCAAGGCCCAAAATCTCCACTTACCTATCGAACACCTCCACCCACATATCAAGCACCTCCATCCACATACCAAGCACCACCACCTACATATCAACCATCATCTCCCAGATACTCCCAACCAGCCACTGTCTATCATACCTACCACTCCCAACCACCTCATTTCCAACCGCCTTCGACTCGCCAAAATTATCCAAGACCAAGACCCAATTTCGACCGCAAGCCACTCAGACAATACACCGCCATCGCTGAACCCATTGACCAGCTATATGAAAGATTGAAAGTCGCAGGATATGTCACGCCTGTTCCCGCTATGGCACTAGAGAATCCATCCCAATGGGTCAATCCTAATAAAACATGTGCATACCATTCCGGTATGAAGGGGCACACCACTGACGAGTGCCGAGCATTGAAAGACAAGATCCAGACACTGATTGACAACAAAGTTATACAGGCAAATGATCGCGGCCGTCTCAACACTCCACAATGGTAGGAAGAGTGGGTAGCAATAACTAATCCCGAATAGTGGATCGGGGTCGAATTTCCATAGGGAGCTTGGAATGGAGTTGTATTGCCTGCTTAGTTTAGAATTGCGTTCGTACTTCTAATTGCACTCCTAAAATTTTTGGGGGTTTTTATATTTAAAACTACTATTGCAATCTAAAAGATTAAAGCTAAATTATGCTAAGGAAATATTGCTAAGTTGTGCTTGATATAGGAAAAAGGCACTAGGGTTGTGACACTACCTAGGTGGCTAGCTAACGGGTAGAAGCTACTAAGGGGAGATTGATAAATCTGGGTTTAGTGCTATATCCGTTGCACAATTGCACTCGTTCTCACACCTCTCGGTAGAGAGAACAATTTTTCCCAATTGACTCTCTCGAGACCAATTAGGTAGGCCAATTAGACCGGGCAACTAGGGCTCAAGTAGGGTAGTTACTCTTTCGAGGTTTAACCCGTTAATTGGGACTACCATTCTCATGGGTCCATCCCAATTCCTTGTTGGGTTAACTTTTAGGGTCATATGACTCTCTCTGTCAAGAAGAGTTAGACCCACTAAGCTTGAATTCATGTTTGCAACCACAAATTCTAGATTGAAACACAAAATCAACCCAAATAACAAATACCTAAGCTCAATCTCACCCTAGGATGCAACACCCATTAACTACCCACACTAGGGCTGAGCCACAACCCTAGCTAATGGGTTTAGCTAGACATAATTGAAGAAAAAATAGTAGAAATACATGATGAAATGAACATAATAATTGATTACCACTTAAAATCTATGAAATTCAAGAGTAAAATTGCCAAAATAGGCTACAAAATACTCCTCACGAGCTCAGCTCTCGTTCAGCAGCTAAAACATTACCTAAAAATGTCAAAAAGATCTATTTATACCGAGCTAGAAAATCTGGACAAAAATGCCCCTGCGGGGTAGGCACAGACCGCGCAAAAAGGGAGCGCGACCGCGTTGGCTCTTGGACTCTTGAACTCTGTTCTCTGAAGTTGGGACCGCGGACCGTCAGAAATGGAGCGCGGCCGCGTTTCAGGACGGGCGCGGACCGCGTAGAAATGGAGTGCGGCCGCATGGCAGTACTTTGGCAAAAACACCATCTCTCTGAATCTCATCTACGCGAATCGCGTAAAAAGGAGCGCGGACCGCGTAGATTGCCCTTGAATGACCCAGTCTCTGAATCTCCTAGCGCGGCCGCGTGGCAAAACGGTGCGGTCCACGCTAGGTCTTCTTGTTCCCCACTTCACTTGGTCTTTGACACTTGGCAGGTTTCACTCCGTTTTGAGCCGATCTTTGACATTTGTCATCTTGTCGCTCAAACCTGCAATCAAGCACAACTTGTAAGGATTTTGGGATTATTTTGTGGCAATTCATAACAAAAGCAATAGCAAGTAGGGGTATAATCATGTTAAAATCCTAACTTATCAACTCCCCCAAACTTAAACCTTTGCTTGTCCTCAAGCAAACAAAATAAGACCTACCCCAAAAGAGCAATCCAAGAATTTCCAGCTTTCCTAAAGTACCTCAACAAGCATCAATTGGGACTAACAATTGCCCTCAATACGAATGCATCATTAACACATTTTAGGCTTTTGAAAACTATGGATCAAGTGTGCCACAAGAGCATCAAGGGTCGACACATTTCATCAAAGAGCTTTTCTCAAATACCTTGGTCATTGTGGAACCCAAACTCAAACATCCTCAACTCTCCCTAAGTGAACCTCACCTTTTAGAGTAGTGACAGACAAACCGAGGTTGATGGGATTTTCACTCAATTCTCTCAAAAAGAAGGTCACAAATCCGGCTCTAGGTACCATATGCTTGCCCCTTATGTAAGTATCCACTAATGTAGGTTCCGTTCAACTCAAGATCATATAGGGCTTTTGTGGAGTCATTGTAAAGGCTTTTGGGCAAGGATAGGACATGTTTTTGTTCAAGTGGGTTCAATCTTCCCTTAAGCACTTCTTTTGATTCATTTTGGCACACTTTTCTTGACTCATTTGAGTATTTACTTCTTTTTCAAGGGGACACACTGTCACTCTTTCTTATGCAATTCAACACATTTCTCCTTTTTCTGCTTTTTTCCACTCCCTTTTTCACCTTTGTTTTCTTTGAATCCCCTTTTTGACCTTATTCACTTTGGTCTTTCTTTTTGTCTTGTCTTTTCTTCCTTTTTCATTGCCTTTCTTTTCTTTTGCTTTTGTACCTTTTACCACATTGTTTCCTTTCTTGCCTCTCCCCCCAAACTTAGACATTTGTCCTTTACTCAAGGGAAGATGTGGGTGCCAAGAGAGGGTCTCATTAAAGACGGGTATAGGCTTGTAGTTTTGGTTCTTGAAAGAAGGAAGTTTAAGGCTCAAAAGGGTTAACTAGGGAATCATTTAGGCTATGGAGTTGTTCAACTTAGCATTTGGATCAAGGAGAGCCTATAATCACTTCTCAAGTCAAATTTCACCTAGGGTTTCGCCTCAACAAACATTCGGGGCAAGTTCTAGACCATCCGCTCGGGACTTGGACTCATAATTCTAATTCTCACCACACACCCTCAAGGATTGCTAAAGACATCGAGTTGAGGGCCCACAACGACCTTAGTTACGATTCAGGCGCACAATGGTTCAACAAGACCACATGATGATTGTTTGGTCAACACAAGAGTCTCAAGGCCACGACTTTCACCATGCTAAGCACAACATTATGTCTTTGACCATGGGATCAAAGGCAAATGTGTCAGGCCCAAGTGAAGCTTTGCCTGAGGTACCCTTAACTACGCAAAATCAAAAGAAAAGAAAAAACATAAAAAACGGACTCAAACCCTTAAGAAGGTTGTCACGCCATCCATCATTGGGAAGAGCCACCCGGTTCGCACAACACTCTACCCTTGGAAAGAACCGTGGCATTAAGAAAACTAAGGGGTTATTGACAACGCCAAAACCAAAACAAAAGGCTACGAGCCTAAATACCAAGCTAAAAACGAAAAACTTTAACGAAAATAGAAAAACCAAATGAATATGTACAATGGGGAGTAGAATATACAACGGGGATGAATATATACATAAAGTAGAGAAGTAGCCAAAATTAGCAGTTATATACAGGCCAACTATCAAATCTAAAACATAAACTAAAAGTAAAATATATACAATCATCCAAATGTATCAAAAATCAAAACAGTAGGGCGCACCCCCACGAATAAGAGCTGGCATTGTCCCCAATGCCAACTACCAAAATAAGCATAAAAATAGAGAAAGGATATAGAACGGCTCCTCAAGCCTGATCCGTCTGCATGGGCTGATCAGTGGTCCCCTGGTCCTCTGAACTGGCAGGAACCTTAGACTGGTTCCTGGCCTGCTGCTCCTCTGCTGCTGGGACAGGGGCCGGGTCATGGACCGGCTGAACATCTGGTGGAGCAGTGGAGGTACCCTCCTGAACCTATGCCACCTCCATCACAACACCCTCAGTGCTAGGAAGCTTCCTCTTCTTCCTTGGGTGCCTAGGCTCCTCCTCCTGCTGTGGCTGTGCTGCTGCTGGATCTAGAGCTGGATCCCCCAATAGCAAGTCTAATGGCATCTGGTCTGCCAAAAGCTTGTCCACATCTGCTCGCAGATTCTTTACCGACTCCCGAGACGCCCTCGACTTTCTCATTTTCTTATGTTCCTTTGCAAGCTCCTTCAAAGCCTTGCCATGTGAGGCTACCGCCGTAGTCAAGGTGGCCTGGGTCTCCAAAATCTTTTCCTGGTTGGCCAGGAGCTTCTTCAATGTCTCCTCAATGGAGGGAGGAATCTGAGCAATAGCTGGTGTTAAATGTGCCTCAACTGTAGTAGCCAAAATGGACAACTTGGATGTCGCTGCTGACATCCAGTTGTTTAGACTGGCTAAAGACTGACTGAGCTGGTGGGCAGTGAACCGATGAGTCTTTGAAACAGGAACTGCCGGGTCAGTTGAAGTAGAAGGACCTGGGGGTAAGGGCTCATTGGTGGAAGTGGTCGGGATGGAGGATGGTCCAATAGAAGGCTCTACCATAACTGGCTCCTCAAACTAGCCAGTTGGGGCAGAGGTGGGTGGCTGATACTTTTTGGATTTTGGGT
Source organism: Nicotiana attenuata (assembly GCF_001879085.1). NCBI lineage: Eukaryota > Viridiplantae > Streptophyta > Magnoliopsida > Solanales > Solanaceae > Nicotiana > Nicotiana attenuata. The sequence continues at coordinate 101,084 of NW_017671746.1, forward strand.
TGTCTGAATCCAACTGGCTATACCATGAATAGGGGGCCACCGGCTTTGTCTTGACATCAAATCGCTTTTTCTTCACCTCCAAATCCCTAAAGTACATGGACAGAGTGTTGGGGAAGTGGTAGTTTGTGTTGGTCTCCTGTCAAACTATAGAGATCACCCTCGATATGATGTTGCCCACATTGAGAGGGATCAAGTCTACTACAAACGAATGTCAACCAAACCTTTGCCTCAAAATTGAATGTGTTCCGTAGAATCTTCTCCCCCGCCTTCAACCATTTTGGAACAGTGCCCGGGGCTGCCAAGTACTCGGCCAACCAGGGATGCACCTCCTCACCCATTGCTAGCTTCGCCAAGTATTCTGTTTCATCCTCCTCTTTGAACCCCAAATATTCATTCAAGGACTTCCCATTAAAAACAACCATTTTATCCCGCACCTTTGTCGCCTTTGTGTCCTTAATCACATGAGAAACATTGCAATAGAACTCCTTTACCATATGCTCATTGGCATCAATACACCGCTCCTTGAAGAAACCCCAGCCATCTCTAGTACGGAATTGCTCTTGCACCTTCGGGTTGAGAGGTAGAAGATCACTGTCAATGAATTGTCTCTCCGAGATCAATTTCCTCACGGGCCACCACTCTCTAAATTTGTGGAACGCTATCTCACTCACAAATCTGTCTGCCCAGGCTTCAGGTTTTCTGGTTCGATCAACTCCCCCCGACTTGAGGCTCACCTCCCTCACCATATCCTGCACTCTCCCCAGATAATGAAGTTGTGGAGGAGGTGGAGTATTGTTCTTCACTTCTTGCTACGGACTCATCAGACGAATCCGAAATTACATTGACCGATCTCTTGGAGGTTGGTGAAGGTGAAGGAGTGTCATGTAATTGGAATGGGTCAGAGGTGTGAGTGGGGGCTGATTCTGAGGTGATGCTCCGGGAGGGTGCATACTCACTCCCCGAAGAGTGGGAGGCAGCCCTATCAGCAGCCCGTATCAGCTTACGGGTCTTTTTAATGTTTGCCCGGGCCTGGGGAGTGAATTTAGCAATTCTCTTTCCCTTTCCCCCTCGGGAGGAACCACCTCTCCCGAGTTGTTGTTGTTCTTGACCTCCTCGTTTCATAACCATGATCTGCAAAAATACACGTCTAACATTGTTAGTTTAAGCACATGCAGTGAATTAGATGAGTTACACAGGAGGGGAAAACACAGGTAATTTGCATAACACAGAAGCAGTACACAGGGGCGCGGACCGCGTAGGTCTGGAGCGCGGACCGCGCAGGGCATATGCCCCTAGTGAAGCTCTCTGAATCCTACCAACGCGGTCCGCACTGATATGGACCGCGGCCGCAAAAATGTGACGCGGCCGCGCTGGTTAAAGTAGACACCACAGAAGAAACTACGTGGACCGCGCAAAAATGATGCGCGGCCGTGCTGGGCCATTTAAATGAACTGAACTAGGGTTTAGCATTTTGGTCCACTTTTCATCAAATCTTTGGGTCCTAGTTGTCCCTACTCAATTACTCATATTGAAGTTCATGCCCAATGTTCAAGATAAACACAAAAAAGCTAAGCTAATCATTAAACCTAAGAAAAATGAGAAGAAAATAAGAAGTTATACTACTGGGAAGCAAGCACAATAATTAAAAATTAAAACTATGAATGAAATTAGCAAGGAATGTTACCAGGTGTTATGAAGATTCAACTATTTGAAGCAAATGTCTCAGTGAATAGTAAAAATTTAAGCCCAGGAAGTCAAAGTGCGTAAAGGGTAAAATGAGGCCTAGGGTCTTTATTTATAGAAAAACTGTGGGACCCATCACCTACCTACCAGAGCGGCCGCGCAGAAATGGACGCGACCGCGCTGGATTTCATTCTTTCATATTGAACTGAGCTGCCCACGCGGACCGCACTGTTTTGTTACGCGGCCGCGTGGGAAACTTCAGAGAGCATGAACATTTGGGCCTTCCCAGCGCGGACCGCACAAAAGTGCTCCGCGGCCGCGCTGGCAACTTCAGAGACTCACTACCTCATTGTACCAGCCTACGCGGACCGTACTGTTTTGTAGCGCGGCCGCGTTGGCAAACTTCAGAGACCTGACATTTTTGTTCTGCACTGGTTCAACATTATCCCTGCAACATCTCGCGAACCATTAGCTCAAAAATCCTAGTCTATAAAGAAAATCAACGAGATAGAAAAAGACATGGGTTGCCTCCCAAGAAGCGCCTGATTTAACGTCGCGGCACGACGCATGTTACTATCTCATCATTTCAAATGAAGGAGTGCCACCACGTGGCTGTCATCAATCTTCCCCAAATAATGCTTCACACGATGCCCATTAACCCGAAATACCTCACCATTTTTGTTTTTGAGATCAAGAGCACCAAAAGCTGTCACAAATACCGCTTCAAAAGGGCCACTCCACTTAGACTTGAGTTTGCCCGGAAATAACCTCAACCGGGAGTTGAAAAGAAGAACCATATCACCAACCTTGAATTCCTTTCGCCGAGCATATTTGTCGTGAAGGTACTTCATCTTGTCCTTGTACAAAGACGAGCTGGAGTAGGCATGAAATCTAAACTCATAAAGCTCATTCACTTGCTCCACTCGGAGATTGGCTGCAACATCCCATTCCAAGTTCAACTTCCTCAATGCCCACATAGCCTTGTGCTCAAGTTCCACCGGAAGATGGCAAGCTTTACCAAACACCAACCGATACGGAGACATACCAATTGGAGTCTTGTAAGCCGTCCGATAAGCCCAAAGAGCATCATCCAATTTCTTCGACCAATCGGTCCTATTAGCATTCACCGTTTTGGACAAAATACTCTTTATCTCCCGATTTGAGACTTCCACTTGTCCGCTAGCTTGTGGATGATAGGGGGTGGTCACTTTGTGGTTAACTCCATACTTAGCAAGCAATGAGTCGAAAGCCTTGTTGCAAAAATGGGACCCCCCATCACTAATAATGGCCCGAGGAGTACCAAACCTCGTAAAGATACTCTTTTTCAAAAATGCTACAACACTTCGGGCTTCATTGTTGGGTAGAGCCACGGCTTCCATCCACTTTGAGACATAGTCCACCGCCACGAGAATGTAAGTGTTACCACAAGAGCTCACGAACGGACCCATGAAATTGATGCCCCAAACATAAAAAATATCCACCACGAGAATTGTATTGAGGGGCATCTCATCCTTCTTGGAAATACTGCCGGCTCTTTGACATGCATCACATCTCTTCACCAATTCACTAGCATCCTCAGCGTCGGCCAATAGAATCCGCAACTCAAAACTTTTGAGGCCGTCCTCACCCCCCCCCCCCCCCCCCGTGATGGCCACCATAGGGAGAAGAGTGACAAGCCTCCAATATGCTCATTTGTTCACTTTCCGGTACACATCTTCTTATCACTCCATCCGTGCAAATTCTAAACAAATACGGATCATCCCAATAGAAATCCAAGCTATCCCGCTTGAGTTTCTTCCTTTGGTTGGAAGAGAGCTCACACGGGACATTACCAGTCACAATGAAGTTGGCGATGTCCGCGAACCATGGCATTTCACACATAGAAACGGAAAGAAGCTACTCGTCAGGGAACCTATCATTAATCTCAATACCATCACATGGTCTCCCCTCTTCCTCTAATCGGGACAAATGGTCCGCAACTTGATTCTCGCTTCCCTTTCTATCCACAATCTCTAAATCAAATTCCTGAAGGAGTAGCACCCACCTCATCAATCTTGCTTTCGAATCCTTCTTAGTCATCAAATACCGGAGGGCTGCATGGTCCGTGTGTATGATCACCTTTGCTCCCATAAGATAAGGTCGAAATTTCTCCATTGCGAACACAATAGCCAATAGCTCTTTTTCCGTCACTGTGTAGTTTCTCTGGGCCTCATTCATAGTCTTGCTAGCATAATACACAGGATGGAACATTTTGTTGATCCTTTGGCCTAGCACCGCCCCAACCGCTACATCACTCGCATCGCACATAAGTTCAAAAGGCAAATCCCAATTAGGTGCGGTGATTATAGGAGTTGTTGTCAACTTGTGTTTCAATAGCTCAAAAGACTCCATGCACTTCTCATCAAAAATAAACTTGACATCCTTCTCTAACAACTTGCAAAGCGGGTTCACAATTTTTGAAAAATCTTTAATGAATCGCCGGTAGAACCCGGCATGACCAAGAAAACTCCTCACCCCTTTGACAGAAGTAGGGGGAGGGAGCCTTGAGATAACCTCTATTTTTGCCTTATCAACTTCAATTCCTTGCCTTGAGATTTTGTGACCCAATACAATTCCCTCTTGCACCATAAAGTGACATTTCTCCCAGTTGAGCACAAGGTTGGTTTCTTCACATCTTGCCAAAACCCTATCCAAGTTCACCAAACATTCTTCAAATGAATCTCCCACCACACTGAAGTCGTCCATGAATACCTCCAAGATATCCTCCACCATGTCGGTGAAAATTGCCATCATACATCTTTGGAAGGTCGCTGGGGCATTACATAGTCCGAATGGCATTCTCGAGAAAGCGAACGTGCCATAAGGACATGTAAAGGTTGTCTTCTCCTGATCCTCCGGGGCAATGAGAATTTGATTATACCCCGAGTAGCCATCTAGAAAACAATAAAAGGCCCGGCCCGCAAGACGATCAAGCATTTGGTCCAAGAATGGTAGTGGGAAATGATCTTTTCTTGTCACCTTGTTCAGCTTTCTATAGTCCATACACACTCTCCAACCCGTAACTGTCCGAGTAGGAATCAACTCATTGTTGGCATTGGTCACTACCGTCATTCCACCCTTCTTTGGCACACATTGGACCGGAGAGGTCCATGAACTGTCCGAGATCGGGTAAACCACACCGGCGTCAAGCCACTTGATAACCTCTTTCTTTACTACTTCTTGCATCACCTCGTTGAGTCTCCTTTGATGTTCAAGAGATGGCCGTGCATCCTCCTCCAAGATGATCTTATGCATGCAAAATGCGGGGCTTATTCCCCTGATGTCCGCCAAAGTCCATCCTATTGCCCTTTTTCGCTTTTGAAGCACCTCCACAGTGGCCTCAACCTGCAAGTTAGTAAGGCAAGAAGAAAGAATAACTGGAAGAGTAGAATTAGAGCCCAAGAATTCATACCTGAGGTGTGGAGGAAGTGGTTTCAACTCCAACACCGGTGGCTCCTCAATTGATGGCTTGGTTGGCGGAGTTTTGCGATTTTCAAGATCCAAAGATAGTTTCCTAGGCTCATATGAATATGAACCCATTCCATGCAATGCATTCACGCACTCCACTCTACCGGCATCATCATTGGCATCCATGTTAAGAAGCACGGCTTCAAGAGGATCTTCAACATTAATCAAGGCACTTGTGTCATCCACTATCACCGCCGTGACAATGTCCACAAATGAACACACCTCCGTACTATTGGGTTGCCTCATTGACTTGCACACATGAAATACCACCTTCTCATCTCCCACACGGAATGTTAACTCCCCTGCTTCCACATCAACCAATGCCTTCCCCGTAGCTAGGAAAGGTCTTCCAAGAATAATAGGCACTTCGAAATCCACTTCGCAATCCAATATGACAAAGTCGGCCGGCAATATGAATTTGTCCACCCGGACAAGCACATCATCGATTATACCTAGAGGCCTCTTCATCGACCGGTCCGCCATTTGAAGTCTCATGGAGGTTGGCCTAGGTTGCCCAATTCCCAAAGTCTTGAAGACTGAGTACGGCATCAGATTAATGCTAGCCCCCAAGTCACATAGGGCCTTAGCAAAGTCCGCACTTCCGATAGTGCAAGGAATAGTGAAAGCTCCAGGGTCTTCTAGTTTCGGGGCCATAGAATGCACAATCGCACTAACTTGGTGCGTCATCTTTATTGTTTCACACTCCATAGAACGCTTCTTGGTGACTAAATCCTTCATAAATTTTGCGTACCCAGGCATTTGTTCAAGTGCCTCCACTAAAGGAACATTGATTGTGAGGCTCTTCATCATGTCTATGAATTTCTTGAACTGATTGTCGTTCTTTTGCTTTGCTAACCGCTGAGGATATGGTGGAGGTGGTCTAGGCAAGGGTGCCTTGGCCTTGGGCACCGCCGGCTCGGGTATATCAATAATGTGTTCCCTAGACGGGTTCACGGTATCTTGAGTCTCTACCCCGGCCTCATCATCAATATCAATCCGCACATCATTTGTCACTATTGGTTCAACCACATTGTCAACATTCAAAGGTGCATCATCATCATGCAACTCAATTTCATCATTCACAACTTGATTCTCAACCGAGGCATGCACATCACCGCCTCTTCCACTCCTAGTTGTAACCGCCATCACATGATTGTTACCCCCCTTCGGGTTCACTACCGTATCACTTGGTAGCGCACCTTTTGGTCGGGTATTTAAAGCTTGAGAGATTTGTCCTATTTGCACCTCTAGGTTCCGGATAGATGTGTTATGCGAAGCCAATTGTGCGTCAGAATCTTGGTTCTTTTTCATCATCTGCTCGAACATCATTTCTATCCGTCCCATATCACTTCCAGAAGAACTAGGCCCTTGTGACTGAAAGGGGGGTGGATTGTTTGGTTGTTGGAACATGGGGGGCCTTTGAAAGCCTTGCCCCCTACCACCATTATTCCACCCTCCTTGATTGCTATTGTTGTTGTTCCAATTGTTGTTGTTCCCATTCCAATTGCCTTGGTTATTACCTTGATTACCCCAATTGTTGTTCTGATTGTTATTGTTCCAATTGTTACCACCTTGTTGTTGATTATTGTTATTCCAATTGCCGCCTCCTTGTTGATTGCCCCAATTGCCTTGGGGGCGCCATTGTTGATTCCCTTGATTTCCTCTATTTCCTTGGTAGTTATTGACATATTGGCATTCCTCACTTTGATCATCAAAACACTCGTTCGAATAACCACCACCATCATTGTTGTTGTCAAACTGCTCACCATTACCTTGAGGTTGTTGTTGCCCTCTTTGCCTCCTTTTTAGCATAGAAACATTCTCCATTGCATTGACTTGGCGCGGGTTTTGTACTTGTTGCAATTGCGCCTTCGCCAACTGATTCATTATTGTTGTAAGTTCGGCAATAGCTTGGCCATGGTCACTCAACTCCTTGTGCAAATGGATGACCGTGGGGTCACCTTGGGGTACATTCGCTCGGCTTTTCCATGCCGAAGAGGTGTCGGCCATTTCATCAAGTACGTCACATGCCTCTTGGTAAGAAAGTTTCATAAAGTTCCCACCGGCCAATTGGTTCACAATGCACTGATTCGTGGTGTTGATGCCCCTATAGAAAGTCTGCTGGATCATCGCCTCAGTCATGTTGTTGTTAGGGCACTCCTTCACCATTGTTCTATATCGCTCCCAGATCTCATGCAATGGTTCCGTTGGCATTTGCTTGAAAGCTAGAATCTCGTCCCGAAGAGCCGCCATATGACTTGGAGAAAAGAACTTGGCAAGAAATTTGTTCGCCAATTCATCCCATGTGGTGATAGAATGATTTGGTAACCTTTCTAACCAGTCCAACGCTTTGCCCCGAAGAGAAAACGGGAAAAGCCTCAATCGCAACGCATCCTCTGACATGTTTGTTTGTTTGCTGCCCCGCAAGTATCTACGAACCCCTTCAAGTGCTTGTATGCATTTTGGTCGGAGGCACCCGTAAAATATCCCCTTTGCTCGAGCAAGGTCAACATGACATTTGTGATTTGAAAGTTCCCCGCCCGGATTCGGGAGGAACGATGGCACTCGCGTACCCTTGATTAGGAAGAACTCTTGGGACTGCTCTTGGCGGTGGCGGAGGCGGGTCTGGAATAGGATTGTTGTCATTTGCGTTGGCCGGATTGCCTCTACATGGAACTTGAGGTGGTATAACCTCTTCGGGCTCAAGATCCTCTACCTCCTTCCCCGCGTTCACGTTGCCAAGAGGGTCGTTTGCATTGAGAGCCATAGTACCTGAATGATTGACACAAATAGAATTAGTAAACAAGAAGGAAAGAGAAGCAAAACACAAAACTAACTAAACCGATGGTCAACACCGTAAGCTCCCCGGCAACGGCGCCAAAAAGTTGATCGCGGCCGTCTCAACACTACACAATGGTAGGAAGAGTGGGTAGCAATAACTAATACCCTAATAGTGGATCGGGGTCGAATTTCCACAAGGAGCTTGGAATGGAGTTGTATTGCCTGCTTAGTTTAGAATTGCGTTCGTACTTCTAATTGCACTCCTAACATTTTTGGGGGTTTTTATATTTAAAACTACTATTGCAATCTAAAAGATTAAAGCTAAATTATGCTAAGGAAATATTGCTAAGTTGTGCTTGATATAGGAAAAAGGCACTAGGGTTGTGACACTACCTATGTGGCTAGCTAACAGGTAGAAGCTACTAAGGGGAGATTGATAAATCTGGGTTTAGTGCTATAGCCGTTGCATAATTGCACTCGTTCTCACACCTCTCGGTAGAGAGAACAATTTTGCCCAATTGACTCTCTCGAGACCAATTAGGTAGGCCAATTAGACCGGGCAACTAGGGCTCAAGTAGGGTAATTACTTTTTCGAGGTTTAACCCGTTAATTGGGACTACCATTCTCATGGGTCCATCCCAATTCCTTGTTGGGTTAACTTTTAGGGTCATATGACTCTCTCTCTCAAGAAGAGTTAGACACTAAGCTTGAATTCATGTTTGCAACCACAAATTCTAGATTGAAACACAAAATCAACCCAAATAACAAATACCCTATCTCAATCTCACCCTAGGATGCAACACCCATTAACTACCCACACTAGGGTTGAGCCACAACCCTAGCTAATGGGTTTAGCTAGACATAATTAAAGTAGAAACAGTAGAAATAGATGATGAAATGAACATAATAATTGATTACTACTTAAAATCTATGATATTCAAGAGTAAAATTGACAAAATAGGCTACAAAATACTTCTCACGAGCGCAGCTCTCGTTCAGCAGCTAAAACATAACTTAAAAATGTCAAAAAGATCTATTTATACCGAGCTAAAAAATCTAGACAAAAATGCCCTTGCGGGGTAGGCGCGGACCGCGCAAAAAGGGATTGCGACCGCGTTGGCTCTTGGACTCTTGAACTCTGTTCTCTGAAGTTGGGACCGCGGACCGGAAATGGAGCGCGGCCGCGTTTCAGGACGGGCGCGGACCGCGTATAAATGGAGCGCGGCCGCGTGGCAGTACCTTGGCAAAAACACCATCTCTCTAAATCTCATCTACGCGGATCGCGTAAAAAGGAGCGCGGACCGCGTAGATTGCCCTTGAATGAACCAGTCTCTGAATCTCCTAGCACGGCCGCGTGGGAAAACAGTGCGGTCCGCGCTAGGTCTTCTTGTTCCCCACTTTAATTGGTCTTTGACACTTGGCAGGTTTCACTCCGTTTTGAGCCGATCTTTGACATTTGTCATCTTGTCGTTCAAACCTACAATCAAGGGCAACTTGTAAGGATTTTGGGATTATTTTGTGGTAATTCATAACAAAAGCAGTAGCAAGTAGGGGTATAATCATGTTAAAATCCTAATTTATCAGGGAGCAAAGGCCAGCACCGCCCGTTGTGAGTTGGCCAAGATATCGTAATCCACGAGGATGACTATGTGCCGATTGGGTCCCTCCGTCCTTATCTCCACTTGGGTAAACCTCTCCTCAAAAGCCCGCACTTCCTCAGGGTCGACGTCAGAACCCGACCCATCGTCTTCTATGATGACGGTTCTATCCCTTCTGTCCATTGAAGATGAGCCGACTTCGACTACCTGAGCAGATTCCCTTCTTTCATAGGTCACCTCGTCACTGACGGTGTTTCCTACGTAATGATAGCCGGTGTAGGAGCAGCCTCAATGTTCGGTAAGGGAGCCGCCCCCGCATCCAAACTAATGGGCCTTTCCGACTCGGTATCAGCAGCATCGACCGTTCCACTTTCTACCCTCCGTCTTTTCCTGGGAACCTCCTCCTCCTCGTTATGAGATGACTCATCAACTAGATGCAAAACACGGTGAACAGAGGTCTTAACAGAGGTGATGGCTGCCCGTGGGGCGGATTCACCCGACGACGGAACTAGAGTATGACCCCCCTCCCCGGTGCGGACTCAGCCAGTACGAACTGCATTCCAGCCGACGCGAGAGCCTGGCAAAATGCAAGCACTGGATCCTTCACCTTTTTGGAAGCTCGCCGACGTAGCACCAAAGGAAGGTCGCATCAAAAGGCGATAGTGAACGCCAATAAGCTGGAAGGTGGAAATGACACTTACTAGATGAAGTCTTAGGTCCAAAGCGCTTGTGGAAAGACGCCCAGACACGAATTCCCACGGTGTGGGGTAACACGCGAGCCACCCAATCTTCAATATTAAAGACGAGAGAAAGTGCATGCCTTCTAGCTGAAAACAAGGAAGCCGTAAGTGGGTCGAAAATGAAAGAAGAAGAGGAAGAAAAGAGAAAATAACGAACATATGGCAAGATACTTACGATTATAGTTCCATTGCTCGGGGAACCCGGTTGAATTCGCCAGCAATGCTCGGTCTTGATGAAGAAGTATTTATGCTAGAACCGCCGGTTCGCCTTTATCATCCATCTCGACCACCAATTCTTTGGTCCCACGATGTCGTAGATGTATCAATGTGCCTCAATAATAACTGGGCGAGAATAGATGCAGCAGATGGCGGATATTTACCTCACAGCCGGCCAACTATGCGTAGTTCGCCAGCATCAGAAAAACTTTGTATAAATAAAGGGAGAGCTGCGCCAGGCAGACATTTTAAAAGCGGCACAACTCCTCCGCTAATGGGGGAGAGGAAGAGAATAACCAACTACGAACGGATAAACGTAGAAAGCACAATATCCGGATCGGTGAACCTGTACTATGTCGCCTCCCGCCGGAATAATTTCGACGTAAGAAGGAAAACGATATTTGGACCGGAGGTCGGCTATTTGACGCAGCCCCGTCTCAGAAAGCTCCTGAGCAGGAGGAGGAGCAGGTTTCTTTGGGAAGTCATTTCTGACCAAAGGATTCTTTGGAACCACCTCCGCCATGGTGGGGAAGCTTTCTTCCTCCTCAACTATGGATTCCTCACAGCCGGGAGGAACAATCACCGATAAAGGAGTGGCATCAGAGACTCCATCGTGAATACTAGGGAAATTTGACATATTTCAATAGTAAAGTGTGTACAACAAAGTCAGAGAAAGAAGATATCAATCGGGAAAGAAATCAGGGACTGAAATTGAAGAAGCTACAAGAAATCGGAAGTGGAGATCAGAGAAGAAGATCAAAGAAGAAAAATATGCATGCAAAATGGGAAATGCTGAAAGTTTCGAAAATGAAGCCCCTCTCCTCTATTTATAGGGTTGGGTGACACCAGAATCGAGGCAAAGAGCCGTCAATGGCACCAAAATCGAAATGACAGAAGAACATACACAGCATTGGGAAAATGCGTAGTGATGACGCGTGTGGCCATGACGTCATCCTACATCAGCCACACCAACCGCAATGCTGCCAGTTCGACCTCGACCAATTCGATTCAATCCTCACGAACAAATTTCCTCTGAACGGTTGCAGACAGAATCCTCTCATGGAGGACGTCCAAGATCACGACCTCAACAAGCAGAGGGACTAACTGTATTGGTCAAGATTTGGACTGGACTTAATAATTGCAAATGGACGTGGTCGAGGATTAAGCCGACCACGGCACAATGGCGAGAAGTCGTCTTAAGAAGGATTAGTGCCGAAGTCAAGTAAAGAATGAACGGAAGAGACGGTAGAATAGGTTTAGAATAGAAAGGAGGTATATTCCATTGGATATTCTCTCAGTTGTACCTTTTAGGGTTTCTTAGGAACAACCCCGATAAATAGGAAGAGATAAAGAACAAAAAGGGGATCTTCACTTTTGGGATAAGAATACATTATAAAGGTTGACTACAGAGAATATACAAAGCTTGTCTTGTCCACTGATTCCATTTTTCAACATATATCTTTTACTCGCAAGATCCAAGTATCTCTTGTCCACCTTTATTTCATATTGTCCCCACGTTGTTGTCAGGAAGAAGAATCATACAAGTCATCTAACATTTGGGTGACAAGTTTCTTCTTATTACATTTATTGCCATTATCTACATTCATTGCAGGATTTCTTTTTCATTGACAATCATTGAGCACCCTTAATCGGCATTCAATATTATCGGACATGATCCTACATCGTTAATGCATTAAGTCTCCAGATCTAGTAGTTATTGTATTTAAGTAGGATTCAACCCCCTGTTTTCTTATTAATTCGTTTTAAGAAAAGGTTTAACACTTTTTTGGTAAAACACCTATTCAGTTGTGCAATGTTTCCCCCAAATAATTTTCCCTCCAAAACACACTAATAAATACAGTAACATATCTCTATTCCCAAAATACATTGAGCAACTAAAATTGATTCATGTTTCCATACATATGAAGATGAAAAGTCTCTATATACTTTATGTATTTTCTGTGTATAGCAAATTATAAGGTTTATTTAATTAAAAAGTAATTATATACTTTATTTAATAAACAATATACGATGTTTGGAACACTCATTTTAATGTAATACTGTCACGACCAAATTTCCCCTCCGTTGGGTTTCGTGATGGCACCTAGTCTTAAGGACTAGGTAAGCCTAATAATTGCGGAATAACAACAATGAATAATAACATCTAAAATTCTTCTGAAATAAATCCCTTATACAATGAACATCTTCCCAAAACCCGGTAGTATAAGTCATAAGCTCTACAGAGTTTTGCTACCATTTCTAAACACAACCGTATGGGAATAAGTACAGCAGTGATAATATAAAATAAGAAGGTGACTCCGAAGCCTGAGAACGCAGCAGCAGGGCTACCTTGAGTCTCCTCGGCAAGAATCCGCACAGCTACTAGCGAACAATACCTAGATCTGCACAAAAAAATATGCAGAAGTGTAGTATGAGCACACCACAGCGGTGCCCAGTAAGTATCAAGACTAACCTCGGTGGAGTAGCGACGAGGAACAGTCGAGACACCTACTGGTCAAATGAAATGAACAGGATATGATAATAAAATATCGAGATAAAGATAACGAGGCAATATCAACAACGGAGAGAAATCAAAATACAAACAGTAGGAACAATAAAGGGATAACACGAGTAGTAACGAACGATACCAAGTAAATCAGATAACCAAGTAAATCAAGTAACCGAGTACATCAGATAACCAAGTAAATCAACACTGACATAATAGGAACAGAGACAAGTAAGAATGTATCCAAATAAAGAAAATAATGCCAACTCAATCACTCACATCATGTCTAATACACAATCCCGACCATCTCAAATCCTCGGTTTCCCACATCATAATCTCAACTTCCGAACCCTCAACACACATGCACCTTGTGCTCCCATATTTTCAATCTCACTCTTAACAAAAAAATCCACATGCTATACAATACATAATGTCCGTACAAATGCACTCAAGATGTTCAAGAAGTCCCATTTACCTAATATAAGTAGATTACAAATTCTAAACTAATTAGGAAAAACGAGCAAGAAAAGATGAAGTTATTTTTAGAAATTATTTGAATAAAGAAAGTACCATTTTCAATCAGAATACAACATCGAATGAATTATTACCTTTACCATGGGATTTAGTAATTTACAACTTAGTAGAAATTCCTTTTAAGTAGAATACAACCTCGGACGATTTAAGGAAAATTTAGTTGAGAAACTAATTGAGTCAAAAATGTAGAAATTATTGAAGTTTGAAGTGTGTGTGTGTGTGTATATATATATATATATATATACGACGAGGTGTTGACAACACTATGGGTTCCAACACAAAGAATCATAGCAGTAAGGGAAATCTAACCCGTTAAAACACTTGAATTGATAACAACAAATACACACAACAACAGAAAGTGCACGACATCACCCTTCGTGCTTTTACACTCACAGAATATCGACAGGGGATCTCCCGGGATCCCGTCCCGTAGTCCCAAACGTAAGTACTTGGGGGATCTCTTGGTATCCCGAGGATCTCTTGGTATCCTCAATCTATGTGCTGGGGATCTCTTGGTATCCCGAGGATCTCTTGGTATCCTCAATATACGTGCTGGGGATCTCTTGGTATCCCAAGGATCTCTTGGTATCCTCAATATATATGCTGGGGATCTCTTGGTATCCAGAGGATCTCTTGGTATCCTTAATATATGTGCTGGGGATCTCTTGGTATCCCGAGGATCTCTTGGTATCCTCAATATATATGCTGGGGATCTCTTGGTATCCCGAGGATCTCTTGGTATCCTCGATATATGTGCTGGGGATCTCTTGGTATCCCGAGCCAACAAATACGAACAATAGCATCCCGGCAAGGGAATCAACAATATGAACAAATAACACCCCGGCAAGGGAATCAACAATATAAACTATACATCCCGGCAAGGGAATCAACAATATAAACAATACATCCCGGCAAGGGAATCAACAATATAAACAATACATCCCGGCAAGGGAATCAACAATATGAACAATAACATCCCGGCAAGGGAATCAACAACAATCCAACAATCCAATCACAAGGAAGTTCTACCACCAAGAGTATGATTACATAGCAACAAGAGAATCACGGAGAAACTAAGAAAAACACAATAACCTTAACAAAACAACAAAAGAACAGCTAATTCAATTAAGGCAGTTAAGGCTAAGTAACAGGTAAGAGTTAGAGGAAAGCTAGCAACATCGTATAGAGCATATAGAGGTAAATTATGAAATTAGATAACTCAATCATAGTAGAATACTTCCCATAGGATGAACATAAGGACCTAAGAACCCTAAAGGCAATTTTCCCACAAATAAGCCCGAGCACACACTCGTCACCTCGCGTGCACGGACTACAATTAGCATGGAAGACTCAAGTCCTAAGGAGAAGGCCCCCACACAAGGTTAGGCAAGATACTTACCTCAAAGACGACAAACCGATGCTCAAAAATGCACTTCTCGGGTGAAAGGACCTCCGGACGGCTCAAATCTAACCAAATTAACTTCAAAGCACAAATAAAACACATAACAAACTATTCCGGATCATAAAGTCTCAATCTTTAACAAAATCCAAAAATTGGTCCAAAAGTCGACCCCCGGGCCCGCGCCTCGGAACCAACATTTTACTCAACCAAATCACAAATCAAATGATAAAAATGAAGACAAATTCATGGAATATGTTTGATTCTAGGTGAAGAACACTTACCCAATCAATTTGTGTGAAAAGCCCTCGAAGAATCGCTCAAACCCGAGCTCCACAAGTCAAGTTATGGTGAAACCCTCGAATTTGGAATATATTTTCACAGGCATTTGTGCATCGCGAACGCGAAGAAAGTATCGCGTTCGCGAAGAAGAGAATGGAGGCTGCCCAGGTTATTCAACGCGAATGCGACAATACGTCCACGAACGCGAAGAATGAAAGTCTGATGGCCCAAAGACTGCTCTTCGCGAACGCGTGAACAAGTACGCGAACGTGAAGGGTGGGATGGCATAACTACGCGAACGCGATGGACTGACGTGAACGTGATGAATGAAGAGACAGAGCTACGCGAACGCGAGGCTTTTTACGCAAACGCGAAGAAGGAAAATGAGGCGACCTGCAGAGACACTTTGCGAACGCGAATGAGGATATCAGATACCAGAAATAGCAGTTCAAAAACAAGGGAAAATGGCCTGTAGCCCACCCGGAACACACCCGAGGCCCTCGGGGCCTCAACCAAACATGCTAACATATCCCATAACATAATTCAAACTTGTTCCAAGCTTCGAAACGCTCAAAACAACATCAAAACATCAATTTAACATCGGATCCAAGCCTAAGAACTCCAAAAACTCTCAATTTACGCTTTCGATCAAAAAGTCTATCAAAACTCGTCCGAATGGACTAAAATTTTGCACACACGTCACATTCAACACTACAGAGCTACTCCAACTTCCAGAATTCTATTCCGACCCTCGGATCAAAATCTCACTATCGAACCGGAAACTTCAAAAATTCAACTTTCAGCATTTCAAGCCTAAATTAGCTACGGACCTCCAAAACACAATCCGAACGCGCGCCTAAGTCCAAAATCACCATACGAAGTTGTTGGAATCATCAAAAATTCATTCCGGGGACGTTTACTCGAAAGTCCAATTCCGGTCAAATTCTCACCGCTTAAACTCCCAAAACTAGATTCCTTCTTCCAATTTGACTCTGAATCATCTGTTAACTGAATTCAACCATGCACGCAAGTCGATTCTGGTATTATGAAGCTGTTCCAGACCTTACGCCGCTAAATGGAGCTTAAAATCTCAAAACGATCGGCCGGGTCGTTACATCCTCCCCCTCTTAAAACCAACGTTCGTCCTCGAACGTGCCAAGATTCGCCTCGAAGTTCTTAGTTCATTGAATGCACACTTCAAGCATACACCCGCCGGTGATCCCAAGTCACCCTAATCTACATAAATCTGATGATACCATCTCAACTGAAATTTAGCCTTTCTAGCAATACCAATAACCCTTAGAGCCCAACTCCCCATCTCTCATTCATTTCCAAGGGACCTGATTCTAAATCCATATCCGGTATCAGTCTCAACTAGCTGCAACCACTTATGCCTACACCCACAAAGTACAACCACACAACATACACACCACACATAGGCTTATAATAACATTCCTGATCATAATATTTTCCCGAATCAATCCTGCACCGGCCATAAGCCTCAAATTCGATAGGAACCCTTTTGAAACCTCCACAACACTGACGATGGTACAATAACCACGAAAACCACATAACTAACACCCGAATCACCCAATCACAACTAATACCAACGGGCACACACTCCACAAGCTAGAACTTAAGAAGCACCGAACGAAAATGACTGAATATGAAAAGGAAACACATAAAGGAACAATCAAACAAGTCCGTCAAGCACAAATTTTTCTATCAAAACAATTTACAACTGTTTACCGTGAAAATGGTAACAACAATTAAATTTATTAGATGGGACTCTAAAAATACGTGATCTATTCCCAAGCTAGTTTGTTAGAGCAGATGATGCTAGTATTATGAATTTTAACGATGGGGGGGGGGGGGGGAGATAAACGAGGTAATGAGCGGACCAAAGGGTCTGCTACCCGGGCGTAAGCTTGGTCGATTGGGACTTCGAGGTTGACCTCGGGGTCGAGCTCGGTTTGTCGGGGATACTCGGGAGTAAACTAACATCTAGAAATATAATCGAACGAAGCTATTTACAACCGAAATTTAGTTTGTACGATGAAGAACACATGTAAAATGAAGAACACGTATAGAGGCAAAGGATATCGAGGTATCCTCAGTATCAGTGAGAACCAATGAGCTTTTGTAAGAAAAGAGAGAGAGAGAGATATTATTGCACTTTGTAGAATTGTGGGAGCAACATCCCTTCCCTACAAGGTAGGGCGAGTCCCCTTTATATAGGAGAGGAAACTCGGAATACATGTATATTTAATATACGAAATATGGAGATGTGACGGCTTGACTTGACATCCCAGCTGAGGCTAGGGATAGGCCGGTCCTGTCAGATTCAACCGCGTGCCTCGGGGAACTCCTTTCTTTGTCCCGATCTCATCTTCGAATCAGGTCTTGATAGACCCCGAAGGAAAGGACTGAGCTGCGGCTTTATATCCTCGGGGTCTCGAGATGTCCAACCGGGGTGGCGTCATATCCTCGGGATATCGAGGTACCTTCCCGAGATGGCTTAATGGCGGGAAATCGAGCCCTCTGATTTCACCGCGTACAGATAGTCTCCGCGTTTCTTTGAGGCTAGCGATAAGAAATGTTTTTAACACCCCGTCCCGCGGGTTCTAGAAATGACATTATGCTGTTGGCATAGCCCTTCACACAGATGTCGAGGCGTTCTTTCTTTTCGCTGCTCCAGGGTTTTCCAGAAATATCGTGATTCCTTGCCTCTCAGGATCATATCGTTTGGGCCCGAATTGGGCCATAATCTTAGGCCGTCGGAGCCCTTTCTCCGTGAAAAAGTGTGATCAGAGCCTTTGGTCCTCATAAAAAACGGCCGTTGAGAAAAAACTTGTCTGGGGATCTACGGTATCGGAACGCCGGTAACTTCTCGGAGGTAATCTGTAAATGGAGAAATGGCTGTGCTTCGGGCCGTCCTGGTCATTATCCAGGGTCTGTCTTGTGCGGGGCTTTTTGTTAAGTACGCCTTCTCCTCTGTTAATCAGCCCCCTATGGAGAAGACCTCTTGGGGTGGCTCGCCAATTTAATGAAGACATTGTTGGTCTGCTTTTGGGCATTGTCTCGTTATGGCGTAAGTCATAAGGGTTAGAGTTCGTGCCGAGGTTGGCGCCTTCGATTTTGTGCTGGCTCGTTCCTGTCTTTATGTGCTTGTGAAGTTTCTTCCGTCCGAGGTTTCCTAGAGCTTACTGATTTTATGGAGCTTGGCGGATCACGCCTTTGGCAGCTGCTTGCCCGGGTACGGCATAAACCGGGCATGACGACAGATGTAATATTTGTTGCATACTTGTGAAGGAGCTTCCGTTGGGACGAGACTGGAATGAACTTCCGGGGAGAGTGCGTTATCCGAGTCGGGTGTTGTTCTTTAAAGCCCACAAGGGTAGGGGTACCCAGGAAGTTTCTTGGTCGTTGAGTAAGCCTTGCCGGCTTCCTACTGTGGCAGGTTTTGGTGCGATCCCTCCGCGTCCGGGATCTTTAGGCTTTTGTTTGAGTTGATGCGGCTGTAGAACCGCAGCTTGATCCTTCGAAGAGTCCGGATTGGGAACAGCCGGTATCCGGACTAGCATAGTGCCAAGCTAAACCGTGGATGATAAAGGAGTGGTGACTTATCGCCGATGATTTGAGCCAGGTCGGAGCAGGCCTTTGAAGGGAGCATTTGTTTGCAAGGACTTATGCCAGGGACACCATCTTTCTGGAAGATCTAACTTGCGCGAAGGTAGTCGGGCGTGGTGCTCGGCTTGTTTACCGCTGATGCCCCGAAGAATGCCCGTTATCAGAGCGTTGACCTTGCCATTCTCCTTTGTAATGTTTTTTGCAGATTTATGCTTGTAGACTGAGAGCGCACCTCTCGCGCATATATATATATATATATATAT
>NW_017671746.1:120520-121660 GCF_001879085.1 Nicotiana attenuata
AGTCGGTGGAGGGGGGCCCCCTGCCGGGGATATACTTGAGATTTCTTTGTCCGGAGAATAAAATGCCAAGAAAATATCCTTTTATTGCTTGGTATAGATGTACATTGTCTCGCCCTCGTGAACTTGATCCGCGCGAGCACGGCTTCTCGGACCGTTCTGGCCCAGCATATAATTCCCGACGGGGTTTCAGTCCGCCGTATCTGGGTCATTTCAAGGGGGGATGCTCTTAGAGGCAAACCATCGTTTGTTGCTGGGCTATCAGAATAAAGCCCGTGGCATCATGGAGCCTTCTTCTGGTATGTTGTTCTGCTAGTAATCTTGCCGATAAGGTTCCTTTCGGGGCGAAAAGCCTGGTTGAAGGGAGAAAACACGGCGGTCGCCTATATGCGATCTAGGAATCTCCGGGTAGAGTCTTGAGAACCTCCGAACATCCTAGCCAGCTGTCTGCATTCATGTTAGTAAAGGGAAAACGAAGGAGCAAAAGCAGTTCTTTCTTATCGCGGGGTGTGTAGGCGATGTTCCGGGACTCGGTGCATGAAATCAATGGGACCGTCGACGCCTTCGGGTAGAGTGTCAGTGGTCACCCGAATAAAACATTTATGCTTCGCGCTTCCTTTGATGGTGTAAAGCCCGAGGTCCCAGCTCGGATTCAGGCGGGCTGTATTGAGAGAATGGTCTTTTCGGCGACTTGTTACTTGGAGTTCACCAAGGATTCGGGATGTTTCAGGGGAAAGATTAGTTTCTTTACTCTGGGAAGGAGTTCCCTCCTCCAAAAAAGTATTTTTGATTTATTTGGTACAATAGTACACATTTCTGCCGACGAGGCCTGAATACACCGATGTTCCGATGCATCGTTTTTCTTATAGGAAACCTTGTATGGAGTTTTCCGAAAATTCCGGCAAGTGGGCCGCTCTTCTGGGGGGGGATGTCTTCTTGCTTTTTTTAGCAGCCGATGGGTTTGTTTCGAAAAATCTTGCGGGGTTCCCCTCCTGGTGGCTTGCAGACGTTGCCTCGTTAAAAACCTTACCGGTAAAAACCTTACTTTTTTAGGTATAAAAAACTACGGTTGAAGGAAAAAGAAGTGCAACGGGTGGCGCCGACTCGGGGCTTCGGGGGTTTCCGACAGCAGTACTAACGTAC
>NW_017671746.1:125189-254913 GCF_001879085.1 Nicotiana attenuata
GGTACCACTATCGCCCTACGTAACCGGCGACGCGACTACCCTACCACCTGCTACGAAACGAAACATCTGACTCCAACTCTCGAGCCATGCTGAACCGAAGTGACTGAGGTACAAACTCTCTCAACACATCTCTGAAAACTGAACCCATGTAAGTGAAACTGCATCGGCCGATTACCCAACTCATATGTCCACCACCACTGATAAGCCACTCCGTCCAGCTGGAACGTAGTAAAAGCAACCCCACTCGTCTTTGCGATACCCATAGTGCTGATAATGCGATGGCACTCCTCTATGAAACCCATTGTGCTCTCTTAAACCAAACCACTGAATGAAAGAGGGTCACTCTTTCTTGAACCTTGCAAATTCTAAGTTGCTCTCCCTCGGATGCTGCTGCCCTAACTATAAGCTGAACGGGAACCACAAATTGTGTCTCCATGATGCCCAGAACCTGACCAACTGAAACTCGCTGCTCTGAGTGTGGTCTAGCTGCGGCACGTACTCCTCGTCGGTCTCTGCCTCTAGCGATACCTGCTCCGGAAGCAGCGTCATCGATAACCACAGCTCGTGTCCTCAGCGTCGGTGAGAGAATGGAAGGATAAAAGTTCAAACTCCAAGATCAATAAGCTCGCACGATAAGAATGAAGGAAGTGAGATTGTCCTAATAGTTCCGTAGCCTCTCGAAGATAAGTACAGACGTCTCCGTACCGATCCGCAAGGCTCTACTAAACTCGCTTATGACTCGTAGCACCTATGAACCTAGAGCTCTGATACCAACCTGTCACGACCCAATTTCCCCTCCGTTGGGTTTCGTGATGGCACCTAGTCTTAAGGACTAGGTAAGCCTAATAATTGCGAAATAACAACAATGAATAATAGCATCTAAAATTCTTCTGAAATAAATCCCTTATACAATGAACATCTTCCCAAAACCCGGTAGTACAAGTCATAAGCTCTACAGAGTTTCGCTACCATTTCTAAACACAACCGTATGGGAATAAGTACAGCAGTGAGAATATAAGATAGGAAGGTGACTCCGAAGCCTGCGAACGCAGTAGCAGGGCTACCTTGATTCTCCTCGGAAATAATTTGCACAGCTACTAGCGAACAATACCTAGATCTGCACAAAAAAATATGCAGAAGTGTAGTATGAGCACACCACAGCGGTGCCCTGTAAGTATCAAGACTAACCTCGGTGGAGTAGTGACGAGGAACAGTCGAGACACCTACTGGTCAAATGAAATGAATAGGATATGATAATAAAATATCGAGATAAAGATAACGAGGTAATATCAACAACGGAGAGAAATCAAAATACAAACAGTAGGAACAAAGACCAGGTCTGGCCTAAAAAGAAGGTCATAAAAGTACTTTGACAGAACATCCACCGGAAAAAAAAGGGCGTTACACGGAAGAGGCACAAACCAAGCCAAGGAGGCTGCCCCAGTCCAATTGGGAACCATGCAATTGCTTGGAGCCATCCAAGCACAGAACGAGCCAAAACAAGAAAGGAAAGGGTCCTTCTTATGTCTTTCCATAAGCAGAAGTATGAGTAGAGCTGCTCTTCCCCTATTCTTAATCCCACTTCTTATGTCTGTCAACAAGAGCCCAGCCCCTGGTTCAATCGATAGATAGGCCGAAAACATATTTCTGGACAAATGAACAGACCTTTCCTTACTTGACTTGCCAACAAAGCGGTCAAACCAGTAACCAAGTTCATGCGTCAGTCGATTAGGTCAGTAGCGGAATGCCATTTGACCTACCTGAGAGGTTAAATAACGCGTTCAGGCACTCGGGAGAGGAGGAATCGAATCCCTATTGGATTCCCACCCCATAGAAAAGAAGGCTCTGGGAAAGCCTCTCTTATTTGTATTTTTCTATTCTGTCTTTGGATAGTACACCAATTCTAGCCCTTGGGCCTTCGTTCATTTTGTTTAAGAAGGCTGCGACATATACATCATCTTTCCATAGACTTTTTCTTGCCTGGATGAAAATACAATAGATGAATAGTCATTCCCTCACAAATTCTTTATTTGAATATTTTTGCTTTGTTCGTTCTACAGATATAGATTAAAGTGTCCTCTTGGATAAGAAGACCTAAAACACCAGTCAAGGGAAGAAGGTCGGTAACAAAAGGGAATCTTTCTTTTTCAGTTAAGTCTGCGCATGAATGATCCACTTGCCGCCGCTGACGTGACCATCTCCAAAAGATATGCCTCAATCTGTGGCAGATCAACTATAGGGGGAATGTGTTGGGAGACGACCTCCCGCCGCGGTAGTATGAGCCTTCCCTTTCCTTGATGTTACACAGGATGCGCAATGGGGGGTAGTACGAGGTGACTGATAGCATTACATTATAAGAATAGAAAGAGATGTTTGGTGGCCCGAAATTGACTTGGCTTCGCCAAAAGGCCTCATCTCTAAAAGCCCGGCTCGCGAGGCGTCCCTCTCGCAGTAGGGTTCCAACCCTCGCCTCGCTCTTGTGACATGCTATGTTTCCCCTCTCTATTCCCAAGTAAAGGGTGAGTCTAGGAGTAACCTTATAGAGAGTAGTAGATAGTAGGTATTGTAACCTTGATAGGACAGATCTATCGATATTCTATGCTTGAATAGTAATGGAAAAGCTTGGAGTAAAGGAAGATTCCGATAAAGGAGTGAGTTAAGATAGCCGTAGCTATAGTCAAAGTGGATAGATGCCTATAAAACCACTAGGAGAAGTAAGAGTATCGGATGATGGATCCAGAAACTTCCAATTCTATAAGCTGGGGAAGAGCCCTAACTAGGAGGCTTCTAGCTTACCATCTATAGTAGGCCTCGAAACCTTTCCATATTCTTCATTCTTCTACTCCAGGTGAAATACCATCATAAAGGGGAGCCTGAAGTAGGAGTCCCGGAAGAGGAATCAACAATGGAAGGTGAAACCGGCTGATGGAAGGCAATGAAATAGGTGCAGAAAGCAGGCCATCTGAAGGAGGAGTACCAGTGGATAGAGAAGGCAATTCCAGTTCCACTATCGGATTCTGGGCATGAAGCCTTTACAAGGGCTGACGAAACTAGGGCAAGAAAATCGCACGTAGAAGGGAGGGCCAGATTTCACTTAAAATGAAAGTAATGTATTTCAATTCCACGAACAGGTTTAGTGTAGTCAATTCAAGACTTGGGCACATCCCTTTGATAGCTTTGTTTAGCCTCCTTTACTATGTCAATCCCTCCGTATTGGTTATGGCTGAAGCCGATCCTCTCCTTGGTACTTCACCAGGCTGGCCATTTCAAAATCGTCTATACATTTAGAGAAAACAACAAAGTGGCAGACTCTTTAGCAAACTTCGGCTGCGATTCTCAGTTTGACTATAGGTTTTCCTCTACAGCTGATCTTCCTCAACAAATTCAGGTTTTTTCTCTCAAAAAAGTGGGCTTATTGAATATCATATTGGTTTGGCTTTGTTCACTTTCATTTTATTAGCAGTAATGTTTTTGGCTGTTTTGTAGCTCTTTGTGAGCAGGTCTATGTACTTTTTTTTTATGGGTAAGGTTTTGACAGCCTCCCCCTTAACCCCCCGGCGGGGGGCAGATGGAGTATTGACGAAGATGCTTGGGACAGAACACATCCCCCTTTACTTAGTAGGGCTTAGGAACGATGTTGGCAAATGATTGTTGAATATAGTTACTCACCAGGTTGGAAGATATTGGTTCGAGAGGACCTGGAAAAATGCTAGTAAGAAGGAGGCTAGTTTGCTAGGTTGTAGATCTTCTCCCTTATTCTTTATAGAGGGATCCCCTAAATTAAAATAAGATCTTTCTCCGCTCCGTCAAAAGCCTAATTGAGACAAATCAGCTCTTACTGTTCTCCGGTCTTTGCTCTTGAAGATCCGCTCTTGAGAACCTCTATCTCTTTCTTCAAAGCCTCATTCGAAGCCTGTCAGTCTTACATACAGTATATTACCCGCAAGTTCATCTTCTTTGATAGGATATTAGATTAGTCAGCAATCCAAGTTCCAGCTGGTTCTCAAACTTCAGAGGTGGCCTTACTTCCTTTTTAAAGCAAACATGTGGACATAAAAAAGAATGAAATTGATAGAATAGAGGAAGATTAATGTGCAGCTGATTCTATACCAGCCGATTCAATTGTTCAGCTACTTCGAAAAAACTTACTATTATGGCTATGTAAGGGGACCGGCTTCCCCTTTTTCAATCACCTCCTACCTTAAGCCTAAGGAGATAGGGCTCTTTCCAGACGAGCTGGTGTTCGATGGTGAACGAGAGAGGCACACAGGTGGGTATACCAAGAGAAATGCGGGTAAGCGACGAGGGAAATTGCCTCAACAAAACAAGTTTTTATTTCCAGAAAGATCCCCACGCTGAGGGATGAACCTCGCCAAATGATCTTATGGATCACCCATCCCATCTTTTAGGTTCCATTTGGGCAATATGTATCCCGCTGGGTATGGCTCGTAGTAAACCTCTGTAAGATAAGGAGGATCATAGGGTAGGTAACCTTTTCACCATTCTTTTAGAATGGTACCTTCCAGTAAGCAGGTCTCTTCAGGCACTCCCAAAAGAAAAGAGAGAATTCAATTCATTTTAGCCTCTGAGCGAGGATACTCCAACAAGAAGAGCCTAACCAGGCCCTTGAGATAACAGCCCATACCATAGGGTAGCCCTACAGAGCCAAAATGAAAGGCCTTCATCATAGGCTAGCATAGCAGACAATAACGCGAAATCCAGGAAGGGGAGGGGGAATGAATGCCAAATCTGAAGCAAACCGAAAAGCTAGTTCCCGTGGAGTGAGTTACCATTTTTGGTGGTAAAGAAGATGTTCTTGTTCTTCCATTCCCCAAACCCACTTCAGCTTTCAAGATTGGGTTGGTGTTCCGATAGGCGAGAGGTGTAAGCACCGCGAGGTGTGAAGCCAGATCGTACTAAAGACAATGAAAAAATTTAGAAAATGAGAGATTAAAAAAAATAAGTAAAAGCAGAATGAAAGACAGTCCTATATTGACAAGGACGAGCTTTTTCACGAAGAAAGCTTCGCGCCCAACTGCTTGTATATCGATCGGAAAGAAGCAGCTGCAAATGCTATCAGTGGTTCTTCCTTCCTATCCCATCTATCTATAAGAGTTGCTTGATTCGCCCCCATCTTTAATAGGACTGGACTAAGTTCGGGCAGATCTCCGTCCCATTTCACGGATGCATCGCATTGAGAATTGACTCGTCGGATTAACCACTTAGACGGAGAGTTCCCCGTATTCCATTTCATTGGCAACTGAAATAGATCTAAACGGATTGCGCGGTACCCCGGACCGAAGAAATTGAAAAATGAATTGAAAAGAATATCAATATAAGGCCCAGATGTAACCTGTGCGGAGCAAGCCTACACTGGCCTGCAACTGCTTTCTCATTGGCTCCATTAGGGTTCGTAGTCTCATCCTGAAAAGGTTCTTCCTCTATCTGAAGGGGAAGGTTCCCTTGCTTATATAAAGAGAGAGTTTCTTCTATAATGGCCTTTCTCTTTCTTTCGCAGAGGTCAAAGTGTTTTTCTATAGACCTCCACCCCTTAGACGAAATAAGATCTTTCCACTCCAACGCTGCCCAAATCTCATTCTGTGAGACTTCGCCTTCGACCACAGAAGTCCCTTCCACGGGTGGATTCCCGGTAACCTGCGGTAGCCTCCCCGCATTCGACATGTCTTGAACGATCTCTAAAAATGGTTCCACCGCTTGCAGTAGTTCATTTATCATGAGGGATTCTTTTTTATCTTCTAGTTCCGCTTCCTGCTCTTCCAATTCAGAAAGACTTGTCGTATAAAAAAAAATGGGTTAGTTGGTTGTTGACCAACGGAAAGCATAAGAGAAGATGCACAACCTTCTTTGCTTGCGCATCGTAATCGTACCGCTATAAAACAATCCATAGGAAGCGGAGCAACCTCTACGTATTGCCCATTCGCCATCCTTGGTGAGTCCGGTTTTCTGTGCTACGTTATTCTTAGATCCAGCGAAATCATTGGTATTGGTTTCAGAGTCCACTGGCTGTCTAGAAAGCCGATTGTCAACTTGAATGTTTACACAAGAATCTCCAATCCAAGCCTCTTTTGTCAATCTGGGGCAATACGAGTGGCATAAGCTATTTCTTATAAACGGATTTTCCTTCCTTTTCTTTTGCCGCATTTCGCTCAAAGGGTTGAAGGGAGATAGTGCATCAAGCTGTTCGCAAGGGCCAACTTGATCCTCTTCCCCAGAGATCTCAGATGAGGGAACCCTGGGAGAGCCTTGGTAGAACTTGTCTTTGATTGGGATTTCGATTGAAAAGATGTTAGGCCGCTTCCTCATGTGCCTAAGAAGCCGAGGCAATCTCGATTGAAGCCAATTCAACATTTTCCTACTCAATCTTCTTTATAGAAATAGCACTCGATCAAAGGGGAGCATAAGCAAGTTCAGTGGTAGAAACCTCTGTAATCGATCGATGGGAACCTCGAAGCTGTCTGGGGCAGGATAAAACTCATATTAAGCACTGCCCCAGCATCAACTGGTACAAGGAGGAGGCACGATAGCGAAGATCAATCCATCTCAATCTACAAAAAGCATGATAAAGGGAGAACAGGGGTAGTAACGAACGATACCAAGTAAATCAGATAACCAAGTAAATCAAGTAACCGAGTACATCAGATAACCAAGTAAATAAACACTGACATAACAGGAAGAGAGGCAAGTAAGAATGTATCCAAATAAAGAAAACAATGCCAACTCAATCACTCACATCATGTCTAATACACAATCCCGACCATCTCAAATCCTCAGTTTCTCACATCATAATCTCAACTTCCGAACCCTCAACACACATGCACCTTGTGCTCCCATATTTTCTATCTCACTCTTAAAAAAAGAAAACCACATGCTATACAATACATAATGTCCGTACAAATGCACTCAAGAGGTTCAATCATTTACCTAATATAAGTAGATTACAAATTCTAACTAATTAGGAAAAACCAGCTGTCACGACCCAAAATCCGCTATGGGTCGTGATGGCACCGGACACCATTGTTAGGCAAGCCAACCATAAATACTTAATTAAATTCTCATTTCAATAATTGTGAAAACTCTGATTTTCCTTCAATTTTACTAGTAAAAGATACTCATTTCAAATTAAATATGAAAGTCAAAAAATCAATACAAAATACCCCATAATCATCCCAGAACCCGGTGTCACAAGTGCATGAGCATTTACTAGGGAATAAAATAAAATACAGTAACTGTCCGGAAAACAAGGTGGACAGAAATGAAAATACAGCACAATACTCGGAAGGAGACTCTGCGGGCTGCGGGCCGTCTCGATAAATGCAGCTCACCTAGGTCTCCGTACCAACCATGCCGCTATGCCACTAAGCCGCTAGCCACACCTGAACCTGTGCAACAAAATGCACAGCAAGTGTAGTATGAGTACGAAAACAACGTGTACTCAGTAAGTATCCCGCCTAATCTCGAAGAAGTAGAGACGAGAGGTCGACTTCGACACTTACTAGTGGTCCAATGATGATATATTAGTAATATAACAAGTCGAGGGTTTATATAAACATGAATGTAGTTCAATCGAGTGGAGCAAGTGAACAATTCTTTCTTTTATATGAAAATTCCCAATTTCCTTTTTCGGCAATTATACATACATTCTCAAGACGGGAAGAAGCAATATCAACTTCAGTAAATTACAAGGCAAGCAATACAAGCATGCGCAAATCATGCCGAGGTCGTACGGCCCGATCCAACAATATATAAACTGTGCATTGCCAGAGGGTCGAATGGCACGAACCATAGATGAATCTATTCAATCTGCCGAGGCGTTCGGCCCGTTCCACAATAGATAAACACATCCAAATAGTCAAGTCAATAATTCATCAAGGAGCAATTATCAAGGAAAATGCAAGTTTCTCTTTTAAAAGTCAAGAAATGATATCTATTCTTTTAGAAATTCGTTTACACGGTCGATATGTTTAAGCATTTTTAAATTTGTCAACAAGGTAGCATTTATTACAAGTAAGCATGCTTCTGAGGTCCTAAACTACCCGGACATAAGCATCATAGTAGCTACGCACGGACTCTCGTCACCTCGTGCATACGTAGCCCCCACAATTAGCAGCACATGTTCAGTTAATTCACCTATGGGGACAATTCCCTCTTACAAGGTTAGAAAGGGGACTCACCTCACTCCGAAGTTCCATAACCGGCCTTCCACGCCTTTCCGAAGACTCAATTAGATGCACAATGCTCCAAAACTAGCCAATAATTACGAAATTCCATTAATATACGATCAACTACTCATATCAATCTAATTTATAATAATTCCTAACCCCGATCGAAAAGTTGACAAAATCGCCCTCGGGCCCACGTGCCTTGATTCCGAATTTTTTTGAAGATAAAGTTTACCCATAACCTCACGAACTCAAATATATAATTTACTCTTATTTTCATATACAAAACCGTGGTCAAAATCCAAGAATGCTAATTTTCTAGGTTTCCTCCTCAAACCCCATCTTTCTACTAATTTCTATATTTTAATCCACAATAAAACCATGTATTTAACTTACAAGAGGTGGGATTAACTTACCTCATGATTGATGGTGAAATCTCTCTCTTCAAGGCTCCAAAATCGCCCAACCCAACCGAAAAAATGAGAGAAAATGAACCAATTCCGTTCTTTAAAACAACTCACTGCCTTCAGCCTTTTCGCACCTGCGGTCTCTCGCCGCTTCTGCGGTCCCGTAGGTGCGGATCAAACACCCGCTTCTGAGGCCTATGGCTCCCAGCCCATCCCCGCTTCTGCGTCCTCTCCTCCGCAGGTGCGGTCTCGCTTCTGCGGTGAGACGACTGCATCTGCGGTCCCAGCTCTCCCCTATCAAACTGCATCTGCGACCCTAGAGCCGCTTCTGCGACTCCGCACCTGCGGCCAAAACCTCGCAGGTGCGGTTACACCAGATACCAGCTGCATCAACCTTCTCCAAATTCCATTCTTGATCCGTTAACCATCCGACATCCACCCGAGGCCCCCGGGACCCCAACCAATCATACCAACCAGTCCCAAAACACATTATGGACTTGCTTGAGGCCTCAAATCATATCAAACAACGCTAAAAATTATGAACCGACCTCCAATCCAAGCTTAAGGAACTTTTGAATTTCAAACTTCTGCATTCGATGCCGAAACATATCAAATTATGTCCAATTGACCTCAAATTTTGCACACAAGTCATATTTGACATTACGGACATGCTCCAACTTCCGGAATTATAATCCGACCCCGATATCAAAAAGTCCACTTCCGGTCAAACTTCTCAAAAACACTTCAAATTTCTATCCTTAGCCAAATGACTCCAAAATGACCCACGGACCTCCGAATTCACTTCCGATCGCGCTCGCAATGCCAGAATCACCATACGGAGCTATTCCCAAACTCGGAATCCCAAATGGACATTGATAACACTGAAATGCACTTCCACCCCAAACTTATGAAATTCCTCCAAAATGCTAACTTCCACATTAGGTGCCGAAACGTTCCCGGGTCTTCCAAAACCCGATCCGGACATACGCCCATGTCCGAAATCATCTTACGAACCTGCTGGAACCTTCGAAATCCGATTCCGAGGTCGTTTACTCAAAAATCTAATCTTAGTCAATTCCTTCAACTTAAAGCTTCCGAAATGAGAATTCTCTTTCCAAATCAACTCCGAACTTCCCGAAATTCAATTCCGACCATGCCTACAAGTCATAATACCTGAAATGAAGCTGCTCATGGCCTCAAACTGCTGAACGACGCGCTAGAGCTCAAAACGACCGATCGGGTCGTTACATTCTCTCCCACTTAAACATACGTTCATCCTCGAACGTGCTGGGAACTGCACCGGAGTTGTCCGAAATCACTGTTTAACACCTTGAGCACCTACCCGTGATACCACAGCTCAGTTGAGCACATTAACTCGATCAAATATGAAGATATTCTCCTTTATTCAAACAATTGAGCATAGAACTCAACTCCAACATCCGGAATTTCTCCGCCCGGCCGACTTCCAACATATGAACAACGTAGCAATCACTACACGAGGTACCAGAACATGACTGCATACCTTTGCTGAATTCTCACCATGCATCACATTATTCACAGTACCATAATAACATTCTCTGATCATAATAACCAACATTCCCCGAATCTGATGCTCACAATGCACCTCAAGGTATATATAAGTCTTGTTCCAACTCTCGCAATACCGCCACGACAGAAGAGACGTGTAGAAATTCATAACCAACTACCAAGTCAACAAATCATTGAGGCTACACTCCTGACAAGAACATTACTTCATTCTGAACCAAATAATGCCCTTTGCTCTTTAATATGCTTCATACAATCCGATTGCACTGGTCCTAGATCCAATAACCTTGTCTCACCCAGTACGCACTGCTCAGGCAACAAGCCACCCCAGACATTACCAAAAGTCTCATATGATGCCACAACGTGCCAATAGGCTACCAATTCGAACATGATACATAAGGAAATCGAACTCTGGAAGGGACTACTCAACTCACACTGCTAACATTGACTTTCCTCAGAAAATGAAAAAAAAACACACAAAAATTAGAATACAAAAAACTGTCCTCAACATCATACTGTTGCGGCGTGCAACCCGATCCAAACAACACACCCATGGCGGCGTGCCACCCGATCCACACATAAAATTCACATAAGGATATTCTCACCGAGCTAAATTGCTCATTACAACAAAATACCGAATATCCGTCACAGGTATGCTAAGTGCATAATACCATCGCTACGCGGAACCTCAACACATAGGAATTACCAAGCCGTTTTGCAACTCACACGGCACAATATAGCATTACATGAAATAGTCGACGACGAATTAACATCCAACGTCCGAATACTCCTTCATAAGGAGAGCTATGCTGAGATGAACACATTCGGCCTGAGATAGAGCCCATATTCATATTTAAATCCATCCATAGACCTCAAGCCGATTCTGATCGTACCGAACTAGGCCAATAATCTTTTCTGGGTCCATAATAACCCCTTTTCCCATAATGCACAGGAACAGCCATCATAACCTAAGTAATCCTCCACGGTCCACAACCCAATAACCGAGTGCCCTCCAGGCATAAATCCTCAAATTAACCATATCACCACAACCTTCATACTTGGTTTCATTCTCCAATCAATCAAGTGACTACATGCCACATTTATACAATCTTCCCGTAGGACACGCTCCCACGATCTTCTGTAACAGATAACAAGCCTGCACATCCATGCCACTGACCGCACTAATGCTGAAAAGCGATCAAGAATCCATAACCAGGATGCAAAGCCTCTTCCACAAATCACCAATCTCAGGTGACGCTGAAGACAATGCCAGCTTACTCTAAACATTCCAATCCTTCTCATGCTTATCCGAGCTCGTGACATCCTTGTCAACACCAAACCGCAACCTTGATCCTCACTTCCAAATTCCATACCGCTCACTGCACCTAACAAGTCAGCATGCGATAGTACAAGAATTTCATCACAACTCCTGAACCACTAACATGGTAAACACTCCCTCACATGGAAGCTTTTTACTTAACTCATTCCAAGAGAACCATAGCAACACACGAGTGAATTCTCATAACCACAGATCATTCAAATCCCCAAGTAGTGGTCTAAACCACCATGACCCTTCTGGGATCCGCCTACCCATAATAAGGCCATAATACTTGAATACTTCCAAATAAAATCAATTATGGCGGCCGTCGAGCCTCGCACGCACCGCCATTACTACGCCAATTCAACCATGGCTAACCAATCTATCTTCTTCTAATTCATCCTTAACTTGCCTTAGAGATAATAATAGCTCCATTCCTTACATCACCAACCTGAATCCGCACTCATCTTGAGGGACTCCATTCCTCGAGACCACATTGTCTCCAAGCCCATGAACCGCTTCATACCCTCCTTGCACGCACATTCGCATCTTCAACTGATACACCTATTCTGATAATTCCTCTACAAATCCGAAGTCTTTTTCTCATTTTCCTCCCAATGCTACACTGCAAGACGAAAATATCATAGAACACTCCGAGCCTCTTATCATAATCTTCTATAAAGGCTCGATTCTTAACCATAATTATAGGCTCGAAATTATTAGGCACCACACTTTAACTTTTAAATCCACTAGGACCGTTGTTGAGAGCCACCCACTCTGACTTAGTCCCGAATATAATCAACTCCATGAATCTTCTAGCACATGAATACCCTCTCGACGAAGCACGCGGCCGAATCACTTTCTTTGAAACCCGCATCTACACAAGGCATAAATCCTGAATCCTTCCCCAAATCTGAACATGAGCCAATGAGGCCAGCCCTAGCACACCCTTAGCAATTCCTTTGCTCAAATTACCTCTTATGTTCTTTTTCCCTTAGCTGAAATAACCCATCAATATGCTAATAACCGGAAATCTCATAAATAGACGACCATGCAATCCAACCATAGGCAGTGGGACTCTCCCACTTAGCTTGAAGCCACTATTACACAACTTTGGAACCCGCCAAGATTCTTTATCTATTATTGACATAACCTTGCGCAATTAAACCACCAAATTCCTCGAAATCCTTCCGTTAGCATTTCATGAACACTCTGAACCTCTAGCAACATTCACATATTAGACCTCTTACCGGATAGCCAGTAAAATCCTTCGCAGGAGCTTCACCAATCATGCGACCGCTGACCTGCTCATAGGAGATAACCCACCTGAGCCCGTGCTCATTCACTAGTTGCACAAGTCCATTCACTCCTCGTGGACATCAACTAAATATGCGGCAATATCTTCCAATTCAAAATTATGTTGTATCCTCCTTCATATCAAGCAGCTCCTTTTCGTCATATCAAATCTCCCGCCGAATAATAGCCCATATTTCAAATTAAGTCCGTAGACCCAGCCACTGTCCACTTAAACTCCCCAAATCACTCCAGACATTCCTCAAGGGTGTAGTTATCCTGCCACTGAATCCACATACTACTCTACCACTCTCCCACTTTGGGCAGACTCACTTCTTTAAGAAACTACTCGACCTCCACTTCTTACACCTGGCCTTCTAGAAATTTAACCACCGCATGACACTTCCCACACGTCCTTCCTCATCCTTTGCTACTCTGTTGATGCCTTAGATCAAAATCTATTTTGGTAGCACTTGAACCAACAGACCGCGACTAACTTTAAACCTCTTCGGAGAACATCTCTCTCGAGCCGCCAGCATTAGAAATACATATTAAATCCTGAACCACTGCACCCCGCGATCTCTGACAATCGCTTCTCCAATACTATCTTGCAATATCCTGCCCCAAGGGCGAATTGTAGAAGGTCTTAACATCGGCGAACTTACCACATTCAGCAAGGACAAAGGCACCTCATCACAGATGAAAATTCCACTATGCTCGCAAATACCAAGCCTTGTTATTCCCTCAACCCAAATCTGAACATTCTTAGCCCGATTGTCTTTCCCCCATCGGGAATAAAATACCGAATCTCTAAATCATGAACTGAGTAACCTCCCTTCAAGTCATTCACTGCCCCGACATGTAGGCAAGCATCCCACCATCACATCAATACTACGCGACAATCATTCATAAGCATCATGGCAACTTGTGCCTAGCCTCAGAGCTCTCAGAAGTATAGCTACTGAGCTGAACGACAGAATATCCATCCCACAAGGCAACGACAATAGCTCAAATAACCACGCAAGGAGAAACATCCCGCACTACATTCGTAGTATCGTTACAATTACTCACTCGCCGATTCATGACCAGCGCTTCGCATCGCATAAGATCAATTGCGAAGGAAACAAGGCATAAGCCTCAAAGGAAATCAAATCGCACGATGAGGAAATCAAGAAGGGAAGTGCTCCTAATAGCGCTGTAGCCTCCCGAAGATAAGTACAAACGTCTCCGTACCGATCCACGAGACTCTACTAGACTTGCTCATGACTCGTGAGACCTAAGGGAACCTAGTGCTCTGATACCATGTTGTCACGACCCAAAATCCGCTATGGGTCGTGATGGCGCTGGACACCATTGTCAGGCAAGCCAACCATAAATACTTAATTAAATTCTCATTTATATAATTGTGAATACTCTGATTTTCCTTCAATTTTACTAGTAAAAGATACTCATTTCAAATTAAATATGAAAGTCAAAAAATCAATACAAAATACCCCATAATCATCCTAGAACCCGGTGTCACAAGTGCATGAGCATTTACTAGGGAATAAAATAAAATACAGTAATTGTCCGGAATACAAGGTGGACAGAAATGAAAATACAGCACAATACTCAGAAGGAGACTCTGCGGGCTGCGGGCCATCTCGATAAATGCAGCTCACCTAGGTCTCCGTACCAACCATGCCGCTATGCCACTAAGCCGCTAGCCACACCTGAACCCGTGCAAAAATGCACAGCAAGTATAGTATGAGTACGAAAACAACTTGTACTCAGTAAGTATCCCACCTAATCTCGAAGAAGTAGAGACGAGAGGTCGACTTCGACACTTACTAGTGGTCCAATGATGGTACATTAGTAATATAACAAGTCGAGGGTTTATATAAACATGAATGTAGTTCAATCGAGTGGAGCAAGTGAACAATCCTTTCTTTTATATGAAAATTCCCAATTTCCTTTTTCGTCAATTATACATACATTCTCAAGACGGGAAGAAGCAATATCAACTTCAGTAAATTACAAGGCAAGCAATACAAGCATGCGCAAATCATGCCGAGGTCGTACGGCCCGATCCAACAATATTTAAACTGTGCACTGCCAGAGGGTCGAATGGCGCGAACCATAGATGCATCTATTTAATCTGCCGAGGCGTTCGTCCCGTTCCACAATAGATAAACACATTCAAATAGTCAAGTCAAGAATTCATCAAGGAGCAATTATTAAGGAAAAGGCAAGTTTCTCTTTTAAAAGTCAAGAAATGATATCTATTCTTTTAGAAATTTGTTTACACGTTCGATATGTTTAAGCATTTTTAAATTTGTCAAGAAGGTTGCATTTATTACAAGTAAGCATGCTTCTGGGTCCTAAACTACCCGGACATAAGCATAATAGTAGCTACGCACGGACTCTCGTCACCTCGTGCGTACGTAGCCCCCACAATTAGCAGCACATGTTCAATTAATTCACCTATGGGGACAATTCCCTCGTACAAGGTTAGAAAGGAGACTCACCTCGCTCCGAAGTTCCATAACCGGCCTTCCACGCCTTTCCGAAGACTCAATTTGATGCACAATTCTCCAAAACTAGCCAATAATTACGAAATTCCATTAATATACGATCAACTACTCATATCAATCCAATTTATAACAATTCCTAACCCCGATTGAAAAGTTGACAAAATCGCCCTCGGGCCCACGTGCCCTGATTCCGAATTTTTTTGAAGATAAAGTTTACCCATAACCTCACGAACTCAAATATATAATTTACTCTTATTTTCATATACAAAACCGTGGTCAAAATCCAAGAATGCTAGTTTTCTAGGTTTCCTCCTCAAACCCCATCTTTCTACTAATTTCTATACTTTAATCCGCAATAAAACCATGTATTTAGCTTACAAGAGGTGGGATTAACTTACCTCATGATTAATGGTGAAATCTCTCTCTTCAAGGCTCCAAAATCGCCCAACCTAACTAAAAAAATGAGAGAAAATGAACCAATCCCGTTCTTTAAAACAACTCACTGCCTCCAGCCTTTTCGCACCTGCGGTCTCTCGACCGCTTCTGCGGTCCCGCAGGTGCGGATCAAACACCGCTTCTGCGGCCCAGGGCTCCCAGCCCATCCCCGCTTCTGCGTCCTCTCCTCCGCAGGTGCGGTCTCGCTTCTGCGGCGAGACGACTGCATCTGCGGTCCCAGCTCTCCCCTATCAAACCGCATCTGCGACCCTAGAGCCGCTTCTAGGACTCCGCACCTGCGGCCAAAACCTCGCAGGTGCGGTTACACCAGATACCAGCTGCATCAACCTTCTCCATATTCCATTCTTGATCCGTTAACCATCCGGAATCCACCCGAGGCCCCCGGGACCCCAACCAATCATACCAACCAATCCTAAAATACATTACGGACTTGCTCGAGGCCTTAAATCATATCGAACAACGCTAAAAATCATGAATCGACCTCCAATCCAAGCTTAAGGAACTTTAGAATTTCAAACTTCTGCATTTGATGCCGAAACATATCAAATTATGTCTGATTGACCCCAAATTTTGCACACAAGTCATATTTGACATTACGGACATGCTCCAATTTCCGGAATCGGAATCCGACCCCTATATCAAAAAGTCCACTTCTGGTCAAACTTCTCAAAAACCTTCAAATTTCTATCCTTAGGCAAATGACTCCAAAATGACCCACGGACCTCCGAATTCACTTCCGATCATGCTCCCAATGCCAGAATCACCATACGGAGCTATTCCCAGACTCGAAATCCCAAACGGATATTGATAACACTGAAATGCACTTCCACCCCAAACTTATGAAATTCCTCCAAAATGCTAACTTCCACATTAGGTGCCGAAATGTTCTCGGGTCTTCCAAAACCCGATCCGAACATACGCCCAAGTCCAAAATCATCTTACGAACCTGCTGGAATCTTTGAATCCCGATTCTGAGGTCGTTTACTCAAAAATCTAATCTTAGTCAATTCTTTCAACTTAAAGCTTCCGAAATGAGAATTCTCTTTCCAAATCAACTCCGAACTTCCCGAAATTCAATTTCGACCATGCGTACAAGTCATAATACCTGAAATGAAGCTGCTCATGGCCTCAAACTGCTGAACGACGCGCTAGAGCTCAAAAAAATCGGTCGGGTAGTTACACCAGCGAGAAAAGATAAAGTTATTTTTAGAAATTATTTGAATAAAGAAAGTACCATTTTCAATCAGAATACAACATCGAATGAATTATTACCTTTACCATGGGATTTTATAATTTACAACTAGAAATTCCTTTTAAGTAGAATACAACCTCAGGCGATTTAAGGAAAATTTAGTTGAGAAACTAATTGAGTCAAAAATGTAGAAATTATTGAAGTTTGAAGTATTGAAATATATATATATATACACACACACACACACACAGCGAGGTGTTGACAACACTATGGGTTCCAACACAAAGAATCACAACAGTAAGGGAAATCTAACCCGTTAAAATACTTGAATTGATAACAACAAATAAACACAGCAACAGAAAGTGCACGGCATCATCCTTCGTGCTTTTACACTCACAGAATATCGACAGGAGATCTCCCGGGATCCCGTCACGTAGTCCCAAACGTAAGTACTTGGGGGATCTCTTGGTATCCCAAGGTTCTCTTGGTATCCTCAATCTATGTGCTGGGAATCTCTTGGTATCCTCAATATACATGCTGGGGATCTCTTGGTATCCCGAGAATCTCTTGGTATCCTCAATATATATGCTAGAGATCTCTTGGTATCCTGAGGATCTCTTGGTATCCTCAATATATATGTCGGGGATCTCTTTGTATCCCGAGGATCTCTTGGTATCCTCGATATATGTGCTGGGGATCTCTTGGTATCCTGAGACAACAAATATGAACAATAGCATCCCGACAAGGGAATCAACAATATGAACAAATAACACCCCGGCAAGGGAATCAACAATATAAGCAATATATCCCGGGAAGGAAATCAACAATATAAACAATACATCCCGGCAAGGGAATCAACAATATAAACAATACATCCCGGCAAGGGAATCAACAATATGAACAATAACATCCCGGCAAGGGAATCAACAACAATCCAACAATCCAATCACAAGGAAGTTCCACCACCAAGAGTATGATTACATAGCAACAAGAGAATCACGGAGAAACTAAGAAAAACACAATAACCTTAACAAAACAAAAAAAGAACAGCTAATTCAATTTAGGCAATCAAGGCCAAGTAACAGGTAAGAGTTAGAGGAAAGCTAACAACATCGTATAGAGCATATAGAGGTAAATTATGCAACTAGATAACTCAATCATAACAGAATACTTCCCATAGGATGAACATAAGGACCTAAGAACCCTAAAGGCAATTTTCCCACAAATGAGCCCGAGCAAACACTCGTCACCTCGCGTGCACGGACTACAATTAGCATGGAAGACTCAAGTCCTAAGGGAAAGTCCCACACACAAGGTTAGGCAAGATACTTACCTCAAAGACGATAAACCGATACTCAAAAATGCACTTCTCGGGTGAAAGGACCTCCGGACGGCTCAAATCTAACCAAATTAACTTCAAAGTACAAATAAAACACATAAGAATCTTTCCGGATCATAAAGTCTCAATTTTTAACAAAATCCAAAAATTGGTCCAAAAGTCGACCCCGAGCCTGCGCCTCGGAACCCGACAAATTTTACAAAATCCGAATACCCATTCCAATATGAGTTCAACCATACAAAATTTATTAAATTCCGATACCATTTGGCCCCTCAAATCACGATCTCATTTTAGGAATTTTCTTCAAAAACCAACATTTTACTCATCCCAAATAACAAATCAAATGATAAAAATGAAGACAAATTCATGGAATATGTTTGATTCTAGGTGAAGAACACTTACCCAATCAATTTGTGTGAAAAGCCCTCGAAAAATTGCTCAAACCCGAGCTCCACAAGTCAAGCTATGGTGAAAATGGTGAAACCCTCGAATATGGAATATATTCTCCCAGGCATTTGTGCATCGCGAACGCGAAGGAAGTATCGCGTTCGCGAAGAAGAGAATGGAGGCTGCCCAGGTTACTCAACGCGAACGCGACAATACGTCCGTGAACGCGAAGAAGGAAAGTCTGATGGCCCAAAGACTGCTCTTCGCGAACGCGAAGGGTGGGATGGCATAACTACGCGAACGCGATGGACTGACGCGAACGCGATGAATGAAGAGACAGAGCTACGCGAACGCGAGGCTTTTTACGCGAACGGGAAGAAGGAAAATGAGGCGAACAACAGAGACACTTCGCGAACGCGGGAGGGGCTTCGCGAACGCGAAGGAGGATATCAGATACCAGAAACAGCAGTTCAAAAACAAGGGAAAATGGCCCGTAGCCCACCCGGAACACACCCGAGGCCCTCGGGGCCTCAACCAAACGTGCCAACATATCCCATAACATCATTCAAGCTTGTTTCAACCTTCGAAATGCTCAAAACAACATCAAAACACCAATTTAACATCGGATTCTAGCCTAAGAACTCCAAAAACTCTCAATTTACGCTTTCGATCAAAAAGTCTACCAAACCTCGTCCGAATGACCTGAAATTTTGCACACACGTCACATTCAACACTATGGAGCTCCTCCAACTTCCGGAATTCCATTCGACCCTCTGATCAAAATCTCATTATCGAACCGGAAACTTCAAAAATTCAACTTTCGGCATTTCAAGCATAAATTAGCTACGGACCTCCAAAACACAATCCGAACGCGTGCCGAAGTCCAAAATCACCATACGAAGCTGTTGGAATCATCAAAAATTCATTCCGAGGCTGTTTACTCAAAAGTCCAATTCCGGTCAAATTCTCACCGCTTAAACTCCCAAAACTAGATTCCTTCTTCCAATTTGACTCTGAATCATCCGTTAACTGAATTCAACCATGCACGCAAGTTGATACTCGTACTATGAAGCTGTTCCAGACCTTACGCCACTCAATGGAGCTTAAATTCTCAAAACGATCGGCCGGGTCGTTACAAATACAAATAAAGACAAAAAATTATTTTAAAAAGAAACTTTGACTCTATTGCTCATATCCAAAAAGAAAAATCGCATCTCAAATTCAAATAAGTCTTATCCTTTTATTTTTTAAATTGGAGCAATTTTTCAAAGAAATCATCTTATGCGTTCAGACTTAAATAGATCGCTCTCAATTAAGATATTAATCATAAAAAACTATTTTCTTATTTTTTAAACACATTATATACAATATTGTAACAACGTTCCTACTATTATTTTGTTTCTCTATATAGAGTTTTTGAAAATTTAAAAAAAAAGGATGGTGGAATGGAAGAAAAGGGATCACATTGTTAGTGGATAACTATTAAAATAAGAATCTTATTTTTTGAAAGCTTTCAAAAGCTATTTACTACAAAAATAGGAGTCAATCATAATTAGTTTTCACCATAAATTAAATTTGATCAAAATTTATTTTCCTAATCCTTATTAGTTTTGTCTAATTTTTCTTAGTCAATGGACTTATATGGTTGCTATGAATAACTAGTGGCCGATACATATGACCTTAATGAATGAATTATATATTGGCTATTATATAAATGGTCAATTCAATATAACTATGAATCGCTAAGATGTAATTAACATAGGTTATATGACTACGACCTTAGTCAATTTACTTATATGGTTACTATGAATAACTAGTGGCCGATACGTATGACCTTAATGGGTAAAATTATATACTGGCTATTATATAAATGGTCAATTCAATATTACTATGAATCGCATTGATGTAATTAATATAGGTTATATGACTATGACCTTAGTCAGTGGACTTATATGGTTGCTATGAATAACTAGTGGCCGATACGTATGACCTTAATGGGTAAAATTATATACTGGCTATTATATAAATGGTCAATTCAATATTACTATGAATCGCATTGATGTAATTAATATAGGTTATATGACTATGACCTTAGTCAGTGGACTTATATGATTGCTATGAATAATTAGTGGCCGATACATATGACTTTAATGAATGAAATTATATACTGGCTATTATATAAATGGTCAAATCAATATTACTATGAAGCGCAACGATGTAATTAACATAGGTTATATGACTAGGACCTTAGTCCGTGGACTTATATGGTTGGTATGAATAACTAGTGGCCGATATGTATGACCTTAACGAATGAAATTATATATTGGCTATTATATAAACGGTCAATTCGAATAAAAACAATGAATCGCAACGATGTAATTACATAATTTATATTTGAAAACTACTACCTTAGTCGATGGA
Source organism: Nicotiana attenuata (assembly GCF_001879085.1). Classification (NCBI taxonomy): domain Eukaryota; kingdom Viridiplantae; phylum Streptophyta; class Magnoliopsida; order Solanales; family Solanaceae; genus Nicotiana; species Nicotiana attenuata. Next base: position 146,241 of record NW_017671746.1, read on the forward strand.
CTTATATGGTTGCTATGAATGACTAGTGGGCGATACGTATGACCTTAATGAATGAAATTATATATTGGCTACTATATAAATGGACAATTCAATATAACTATGAATCGCAACGATGTAACTAATATAGGTTATATGATTACGACCTAAGTCAATGAACTTATATGGTTGCTATGTATAATTAGTGGCCGATACGTATGACCTTAATGAATGAAATTATATATTGGCTATTATATAAACGACCAATATAACTATGAATCGCAATGATGTAATTAACATAGGTATATGACTACAACTTTAGTCAATTGATTTATATAGTTGCTATGAATAACTTGAGACCAATACGTATGACCTTAATGAATAAATATATAATTGGCTATTATATACACGACCAATATAACTATGAATCGCAACAATGTAATTACATAATTTGCAAGAAACATTGAATGTAAAAAATTCTCTTTTTTATTCATGTCATAAATAAATCATGGCAATAGTTTGCTTAATAACAATAATTATTTGTTATGATAAAATAATATATGCCACAAAATTCGAAAAGACAATAAACTCCGCTAGCTAGTTATAACTTTTGTCTTGCATTTACCATATCGATAGCATTATTTATACTACATATAATAGTTAAATAATTAGTAATCTTTCATTACCAAAGTCATTACAAGAGTTAGTCCAAAAATAAAATAGAGATATTTTAGGTTTAAATATAAAAGTTAGATTTTTCTAAAATATAAACTATTTAGTAATTGTATTTAATCAAGAATTCAATAATTCTCAAATAACAAATTTTAAAACATAAAAATTAATCTTAAGCATTAGATCAGTATACTTAACATATATGTGTGTGTATGCAAATTTGGTCCTTTATTATTTTTAAATAAGTATTTAGAGTAATTTCTTATATCTAAACTCTTATTTTATTAAATAAGTATTTGGAGTACTCTTTTTATATCTAAACTCTTAATTTAAGTACTCATATGGTGAAGACACTCTCTTCCTCTCTCTCTCTCTCTCTCTCTATATATATATATATAATATATAATTTATATATATATATATATTATATATATATAATATATAATATATATATTGTTTACCCTGGAATCCGGATAACAATTGAATTTATATGGGGTTTTAAGGATCCGTGAACTAAAAGATACAAAAGGTTTGGATTGAGGAAAATAAAGATAAAGACTCAACAATTGCTGTTAAAGTAAATAATCGCAGAATATAATATTGCTTAGAACAATTGTGCTTGATAGCGTACAAGAATTGAGAGAGATGGTACTGTAGTGTAATGGTTTCCGATCCCTCTTTATTGGGGTCTTCTCCCTTTTATACATTCTGATTAAGGGTAAAAATAAGGTAGGTAATTAATTACATCGTGGCTCCCTGTAATTACGCCTTAATGGCCTGAAGTGGTTGAGAAAATCACGTTTGGCGAGATATCCGGCGACGCTTGGTTATCCGTTACGAGTCCGGCTTCCGACCTTGTGTGTTTCTCCATCCGGTGGTGACTCATATCGGCTCTGCAACGGTCTCGAATGACGACCTCGGTTGTAGACGTGGCCGTCGTTCTACCTTGCATCCAGGTCGGGTTCGATGGCCCCGACTTGCCCCGGACCGGACCCAACCCGGTCGGGCTCAAGCAAAAGGGGTATCACCCAATACAGATAGTCCCTCGTTTTAGAGAGTAACGATAATAAATGATATGATCGGTGACGTGATGCCCGTGACGTATGGCCATACGCCAGGTGAAAAAGCCATCTAGTGCTCTGACACGTCTGCTGCAGGCATTTAATTTCTTCTCTTAATTATCTGTCGCTTCGTGTTAATTCGCGATGTCGTGACTTCACGCCTCACTATGGGAAAAGTATAAACGACCCTTCCAGGTTCAACATTTCTTATCTTTCTCAAATTTTGCGTTGGTTGTATTTTCTTTTCATCTCTTCGTAAAGCTTCAAGAAATGGCGAAAACTTCACAAAGTGTTCCTTCTAGACCAAGCTCGGCCGCGAGCCCGCTAGATCTGATGAACCTGCGCCAGAACCCCATTGAAAGCTTTTACACACCGACTGGTTGCTCGGTATCTGCCGACTTCCAGGTTGAAAAACCATCATCGGTCCCGGGCCGCGGCGAACCGGCATCGGAGTATATCAGCCTAATCACTCCCGGTTGCCTAGACCGGGTGAGGGCTGAATGTAGATGGGAAGGGAAAGACCTGGTCGCCCCTTCCCGTGACGAGTCGATTATGACTCACGTTGAAGGGTATCTTAGTGTATATACATATCCCTTCACCTTAGGCCCCTTAGAACCCATTATAGTGGAGTTCTGTCGGCGGTACGAGGTGACCTTAGGTCAGGTCCACCCCTCGATGTGGCGGATCGTATATCTCTTTCGGTTTTTTGTCGAGAGAGTCGAGGGCGATTTTCCCTTTACCCCTCGACCATCTTCTTCGATTATACAGCCCTCGAATATTTCGAGGGGGATTAATAAAACTGGCCCGCCGGGTTGCAAACCCCATTCTCAGTATCGATGAAGACAAAGATCGAGGCTGGATGAGCAGGTTTGTCCCGGATCAGGACTGTCCGACCTGATTCCGGCTGATTGCATGCCATTTCCGGAGAGGTGGAACCTCAAACGTAAGTATTTTCTCACTGTTCATCTTTTAGAGTGTGTTTTCCTCAACTTCTTCCTGAAACCCCTTTTCTTGCGCAGCGGTGACCCAAACTCCAGCTGCCATCAAGGATCTGGCCGGCTGGATAAACAAGATAGTGGCCCAGCGGCCATATTCGGAGCGAAACTGGAAGGAAATCTCCAAAGGTCGTGGGAGGCGAAAAACCATGGTAAGCCTTCTTTTTGACCGGTAGCGCACCAAGTTAACGCATTTTTTCTTTGTATATCGGGAATGCATCATAACCCTCGTGTTTTGCAGGCTTGCCCAAGGACGCGGAGATGAGGTCTTCAATACTATGCCCTTCCGGTTCCGGGAGAAAATAAAAGGCCCGGGGAGTCCGGTACGGACGAGCCCCAAAGGAAGATTAAGCGGACAAAAAGGGCCGCCCGCAAACTAAAAAGCCAAATCGTCTTGTCCTCCGAGGAGGAGGACGACAAAGAGGATGACGATGAGGAGCAGCCGGAGCTCGGTCCGCCATCGATCCATTCGACCGGACCCTGAGCCGGTGGTCGATCCAGCTGAGGCTCCTCCCGAGGACGTGAGGGTTGAGGATGCTAGTGGACCCTCGGCCCTGCGCGGGCGTCCCGGGTACCGATCACCCGGTTACGTCCCCCCGTCTTCCTCGACTTGGGGGCAGCTGCTGGACGACATCCCGATGATTGGGAGGTAGCTTCGAGACCTTTTTTGATGGGGTACCCTCCGCCAACACTTTCGGGCTCGAAACCCCCGGAAAGACCTCAGGCCGAACAAGTGGGACTTCGGCCATCAACAAGCTTGTCGATAGGTTTCCAGCTCCGAGCCTGGACCCGGACTGTAACAGGATAGTAACTTTTGCTATCCCAAAGACGTCCGGGCTCTGGGCCCCCGGTCGGGTTGCAAGCTATCTTCATCACCTGATGACGGAGGAAGACGGGCTGCAACCGAGGCTGTAGATTGGACATGCCTTTTCAACGAAGCCCAACAGGCGCAGCTCAAGGTACTTGCTTCTTCCTTTATTTCTAATATTTTTGCCTTGTGATTCAGTACTGACTCTTTAGACTTTTTCTTTGCAGGCATCGGTGCTATATCATCGATGTTCCTCCAGATCAAGGACAAAATGGAGACGGAGCGAGAGGGCGCGCCGGGTCCTTGAAGAAAAGCTGCTAGAAAGCCGGACCGGATTGGACCTTTTGAACAAAGAGCACGCGTCCTGTGCTATCCGGCTGGAGGAAGCGAAGAAGAGCTTGGTTGTAAGCTAAGGGGGGTGCAAGCCGAGCTTAATCGGGTTAAGGCCGAGCTTGACGAGAGCAGAGCCGAACTTGATGAGAACAAAGCCGAACTGGAAGCCCGGTGCAACAGTTGGAGTCCGGAGAAGACTTCCTTCGGAAAGAGGTTGCGGACTTGACGTTGGCCAATGAGGCTCGAGTCCTTGAAATTGAGCTATGGACCAATCGATTTCGGGAAGCTGAGGCTAAAGTTTCCCAAGCCGAGGAGACTGCCAACGATCTGGTGGCCAATATAGGGCCGATGCTGATGCGGAACCAAGCAGTCAAGAATGTTAGCCGAATATGCGAAGTGTCAGGCCCGGCTTGAAGTTCTTACCGAACTCCAACGTCGCGGTTTGATCTTGCATCGGACGTCACCAAAGCCGCCGAAGCTGGAGGACGCTTCGAGAAGGGCGACGTTCCCGCGAAGAATTCGAGGATGGCTCTGATTGACTCCGGGAATAGGCTAGGCTTTGTTTTGTTTCCTCTTATGTAATTGCTCCGGTAGCGAGCTTTTTTATAAAACATTGCCCTTTGCCATCTATTGCTCCTTTTTTCAATCTTGTTATTACTTGCCTTTTATCTTTTTGGGACGATGGTAGTCTTTTATGTTTTTCGAAGTAGTCTCCGAGTGAATGTATTCGAACTCAGGTGAACTTCGACCTTTGGGTTTTCTCAAGGCAGTCCCGAGTGAGTTGATTCGAGCTCGGGTAAAAAATCAAACCTTACGTTTTTCAATATAGTCCTCGAACGAGTTTATTCGAGCCCGGGTGAAGTTTAACCCTTAGGTTTTTTCGAAGCAGTCCCCGAGTGAGTTTGGTCGAGCTCGAGTGTAGTTCAAACCTTAGTCCCCAGTGAGGTGTATTCGAACTCGGGCAAAATTCAAACCTTAGATTTTCACAAGACAGTCCCCGAGTGAGTGGATTCGAACTCGGGCACAATTTGACCTTTAGGTTTTTGTATCGATTTTACGCTTTTCTTAAGGTCTTACAAATTCGAGTATACTTCGCCATTAGTGAAGTCGATGATGAGGCCGGTATTACCTCTTTTGAGATTTTATGAATTTGGACCCGCCTTCTCGAGGACTTATGGTTGAAATAATGCCTTATCGAGGCCTTACGAATTTCGAACTTACCTCTGAGGTCTTACAGTTTTATGTGTCGCCGTATTAAGGTCTTATGAGCTTGGACTTGCCTTCTTGAGGTCTTATAGTTTAAGTGTTGCCTCATTGAGGTCTTGTGAGTCCGAGTATGCCTCAATGAGGTCTTATGTGCCTAAAGGAGGTCTTATGTGATCGAATATGCCTCGAGGAGGACTTATGAGATCGAATATGCCTCGAGGGGTCTTATGAGATCGAATATGAGATCGAATATGCTCGAGGAGGTCTTATGAGATCGAATATGCCTCGAGGAGGTCTTATGTTCGAGTGTGCCTCGAGGAGGTCTTATGAGATCGAATATGCTCGAGGAGGTCTTATGAGATCGGACTTGAAAGCATACGAAGAGTCGAACAAAATCTTTAGGTTATGATGTGAATATGCATCAGATAGTCTTTGCTATTGCAGTAATAGTCAATACATCATTACTGATTCGGGCGGATTAGGTCAGGCTAGTTGGGCACGGCTCGCTTTGGCCGTTTGACCCTTACATTTATTCTTATTGACCTTCGCCTTCTTCGGAGGGTGATCTAGTATACAATGATTTCCCTTAGATACCTTTGTAAGTAGCACGATGTTCTTGCTGCCTCGTTTAAAAACCTTGCCGAAAAACCCGAGTTGGGACAAAAACGGTCGAAGGAAAAAAAGAGTGCAGCTCGTGCTTTCAGTCTCTCTGATGCCGAACTTGTCTTAGCGACCGATCATCGACCTGCACGGGTTAGGATCGGACAAGTCTCAAAAAAAATTTATGGAAGCGAAGAAGAAAGAAAGACTTACCTTTAGCAGTAGTATCTCTTCAAGTGGCCTATATTCCAGTTATTGGGTAGTTCTTTCCCATCCATTGTTCCTAACTTGTACGAACCCTTTCCGGTTACCTTCAAAATGGTGTAAGGGCCTTCCAGTTCGGTCCTAAATTTCCCTTCGTTAGGGTCTCGAGTGTTGAGGGTGACCTTTTTTAGTACCAAGTCCCTATATTGAAGTGTCGAAGACGAGCCCTTCGGTTAATAATATCTCTCGATCTTTTGTTTCTGAGCTGCCATCCTAACTAGTGCGGCCTCTCTCTTTCGTCTAAAAGATCCAAGCTGGCGAGCATCGCTTCTGGTTGGTAACCCTCGTTGCATACCGGAATCTAGCGCTGGGTTCGCCCACTCGACTGGGATCAAGGCCTCGGCTCCGTAAACCAAAGAGAAAGGAGTGGCACCGGTACTAGTCCTTTCGGTTGTCCGGTAGGCCCATAGGATTTCGGGCAACATTTCTCTCCATTTTCCTTTTGCGTCTTGTAACCTTTTCTTTAGGTTCTGAACGATGGTCTTGTTGGTCGACTCAGCTGCCCGTTTCCGGTGGGATGGTACGGGGTTGACAATACCTCTTGATCTTGTTATCTCGAAGAATTTTGATACCTTGCTCCCAACGAACTGTTTCCCATTGTCACATACTATTTCGGAAGGCATCCCGAACCGACACACGACGTGGTCCCAAAGGAAGTCGATTACTTCTTTCTCTCGAACCTTTTCGTAAGCCTGCGCTTCAACCCATTTGGAGAAATAGTCAGTAACCAAAAAATAAATTGCGCTTACCTGGAGCTCGAGGAAGTGGCCCCACTATGTCCATTCCCATTTCATGAAAGGCCATGGGGAGATGACCGAATGCAGCAGCTCAGCAGGCTGATGGATGAATGGCGCATGCCTTTGACACCTGTCGCATCTTCGTACAAATTCCCTTGCATCCTGTTCCATGTTGACCCAGTAATATCCAGCTCGAATTATTTTTCGGACCAACGCATCCGCGCCGAATGGTTGCCACATGACCCTTCGTGGATTTCCCTCAATACGTACTCTGTGTCTCCGGGGCCAAGGCATATGGCGAGTGGTCCTCCGAAGGTCCTTTTATATAAGACTCCGTCCTCGGCCAAACAAAAACGGGCTGCTTTTGTTCTCAATGCCCTTGATTCTTTGGGGTCCTGTGGGAGTTTTCCTGTTTTTAGATAGTCCACATACCTGTTTCTCCAGTCCCAAAGTAGGCTAGTTGAGTTGACCTCGCGTGCCCTTCCTCTACGACCGACCTCATTAGCTGTACCACCTTTTCGGACTCGAGCTCGTCGTCCTCGACTGTCGAGCCCAGATTGGCGACGGCATCGGCCTCGCTGTTTTGATCTCGGGGTACGTGTTGGAGAGTCCATTCTTTGAATTTGTGCAAGGTGTTTTGGAGCTTGTCGACATACCTTTGCATCCGGCTCTCCCTGGCCTCGAACGTTTTGTTCGTCTGATTTACCACAAGAAGAGAATCGCACTTGCTTCGATCACTTCGGCGCCGAGGCTCCTGGCTAATTCTAAACCTGCAATCATAGCCTCATACTCGCTTCATTGTTAGTCAACCTCCTCGTCCGTATAGACTGCCTAATGACGTCCCCGGTAGAGGTTTTAGTATGATCCCCAATCCCGACCCCTTTACGTTCGAAGCTCCGTCCGTGAACAATGTCCATACTCCGGACGGAGTTCTCGAGCTCAGCAGGAGCTCTTTTTCGGCCAGGGGAATAAGGGTCGGAGTGAAGTCGCGGGATAAAATCAGCAAATACTTGCGACTTAATCGAGGTTCGAGGTCGATATTGAGATATCGTACTCGCTAACCTCTATGGCCCACTTGGCCAGCCGGCCGGACAATTCGGCTTATGCCATGACATTTCTTAATGGGTATGTAGTTACAACATGTATGGGGTGACTTTGGAAGTATGGCTTTAATTTTCTTGAGGCACTAATTAGGGCTAATGCCAATTTTTCTAGGTGAGGATACTTCGTTTCCGCTTCCCTAGTGTCCTACTTACGTAGTAGATGGGGAACTGGGTGCCCTGTTCTTCCCTAACTAGGACCCCACTGACGGCTACTTCCGATACGGCCAAGTATAGAGTATAGAGGCTCTCCGATTTTCGGAGTATGCAACAAAGGTGGATTAGAAAGGTACTTTTGAGTTCCTCTAGGGCGTGCTGGCATTCTGGTCCCCACGTGAAATCATTCTTCTTCTTTAGAAGATTGAAAAATTGATGGCTCCTATCCGAGGATCGGGATATATAACCGCGCCTAGAGCAGCTATGCGCCCGGTGAGCTGTTGGACGGCCTTTACGTTATCGACAATCTTTATGTCCTCGATTGCCTTAATCTATACCGGATTGATCTCGATTCCCCTGTTGGACACCATAAATCCTAGGAACTTTCCGGATCCGACCCGAAGCGCATTTCTCCGGGTTCAGCTTCATGTTATATTGCTTTAATATAGCAAAAGTTTCCTGCAAATGGCTAAGATGTTCCTCTGCGCGCAGGATTTAACTAACATATCATCAATATAAACTTCCATGGTTTTGCCTAATTGATTCTCGAACATCTTGTTAACTAGGCGTTGGTAGGTGGCCCTGGCGTTCTTTAACCCGAAGGGCATCACGTTATAAGCAGTAAGTGCATACTTAGTGATGAAGGACGTTTTCCCTGATCGTCCTTATCCATCCGGATCTGATTTATATCCGGAATAGGCGTCGAGAAAACTTAGCGTCTCGTGGCCGGCCGTGGCATCGATCATTCGATCGATGTTAGGCAAAAGGAAAGGAATCCTTGGGGCAAGCTTTATTTAGATTCTTATAATCTATACACATTCTTAATTTATTACCTTTTTGGGTACTACAACTACGTTGGCTAACCATTCGGGGTATTTAACTTCCCGGATGGATCCTATGTTTAATAGCTTAGTTACCTCCTCGTGGATGAAAGCCTGCTTGACCTCGGATTGGGGCCTTCTCTTTTGTTTGACTGGCCGGAATTTTGGGTCTGTGCTCAACTTGTGAGTCGTGACTCGGGGGTACGCCTGTCATATCCAAATGGGACCAGGCAAACACATCTTCGTTAGCAGTAAGAAAGAAAGCAAATTTTTCCTGAGCTCGGTAGTTAAAACCCGAGCCCAGGTATACCTTTCGGTCTGGCGCACTCGAACGAATAGGGATCTGTTTCCAGCTCTTCGACTGTTGATTTGGTGGCATCGGACTCATCCGGAGTCACGAAAGATCGGGGAAGGAAGAGGTCTTCTCCGAAGGTAGATTCCGGTTCAGCCTCTTTTAACCGGAGGCTTACACTTTGACTGCTATTTTGCCTTGGACACCTCATCTACTGCGAACATCTCTCTTCGCGGCGCATTGCTCCCCGTACACAGTGATGACCCCTCTGGGCAGATGGAATTTCAGCATTTGGTGCAGCGTGGACGGTAACGGCCCTGATGTCATGTATCCAAGGTCTTCCGAGCAGGGCGTTGTACCTATATCGCCTTGTAAACAGAAACTTGGTCGCTTTTGTAACTCCGCCCACGTCGATCATCAGAGTTATTTCCCCTCGTGTTGTCTCCGTAGCCATATTAAATCCATTCAATACTCTTACCTCAGAATTATCTGCCCTGTCATCCCAACTGTTCGACGACCCACGACCGAATTATGTTAGCCGAGCTTCCAGGATCGACCAAGACACGCTTGACTTTAATGTCTCGGACCATCATGGATATTACAAAGCGTCGTTATGGGGTTGTGCTGGTCCGTCGATTTCCTCGTTGCTAAAACATAGTGTTCCTCTGGTGCATAATCCCTGATCCGCTTCTCCCTTGTGATCGATATCTGGTACGTTTCAGTATTGGTACTTGAGGTGCGTCCTCCCCTCCAATTATCATGTTTATGTGTGCCGGGGTTCCTTCCTATCGGCTGGTCGATCTCGATTTTCGTAATGATTTTTGGCCCGATCACTGAGAAATTCTCGAGGTAACCTTCATCGAGCAACCGGGCAACTTCCTCCCGCAGCTGCCTGCAATCTTGCGTTCTGTGGCCATGTGTGTTGTGGTACTTACATATTAACTTGGGATCCCTCCTCGATGGATCGGACTGTAAGGGTTTGGGCCATCGGGCTTCTTTGATGCGTGATCGCCGACACCAAGGTAGCCGAATCGACACTGAAATTATATTCAGCCAATCGGGGTGCTTCCTGTCTATCGACGCGCTTTCTCCGAGGTGGCCTTCGGTAACGGTCTTCTGTTCCTCTCATAGCGGCGGTCGTTCCTGTAAATTTGGGCCTCCTATCATCTGATATGGCCGATATCTTTCCTTGTTCGGTCTCGATACTTTGTGTTTTCCCTACGAGTTCGATCGAATTCCTATGTGTGGATGGTGAATCCGAACTTGCCTCCGTGTGCGTCGTCCTACTCTTATCTTCGATGGGTACCGGTTATGGATTGTCTCCATGTAACTGCGGAAACTCGATCTTGACTTTGCTTTAATTGCCTGGATGCGGCTGAGCTGTTGGCGTTCAATCCTTGAGTGAAGGCTTGTACTGCCCAGTCATCCGTGACTGGGGGAAGATCCATCCTCTCCATTTGAAATCGAGATACAAATTCCCGGAGTGTCTCGTTTATGCGCTGTCGGACCTTGAATGGTCGGATTTCCTTGTTTCTACCCTGATCGCCCCGGCGTGAGCTTTCACGAAGCATCGGCTAACATGGCGAACGAATCGATGGAATTTGGCGGTAAGTTATGATACCACGTCATTGCCCCTTGGACAAGGTTTCTCCAAACTTTTTCAACAAAAAACTGACTCGATTTCATCATCTTCGAGATCGTTTCCCTTAATCGCGCATGTGTATGCTGTCACATGCTCGTTTGGGTCCGAGGTCCCATTATACTTCGGGATATTGGCATTCTAAATTTCTTAGGGATAGGTTTTGGGGCGGCACTGGATGGGAACGGTTTTTTGTACAAACTTTTTTAGCGTCAAGGCCTTTCAGGACCGGAGGTGCACCTGGTATTTGGTCGACCCTGGAGTTGTATGTTTCTACTTTTTTTTGTTGGCCTCGATCTTTTCCTCCCCCTTTTCGATTCGTTCGGTCAATTCTTTCTAGCCTCCTAAGAACCCGCAGAATCAGCATCCGGCCACACCCGTTCCGGCTGTACTGGGGTCGGATTGATGATTGCAGCTGCACGGGAGAGCCTCCTCGGACCTGACAGGCTCCTGGACCGGCTCTGGAGCTGAGCTATAGCCGATTGCTGGGCTTGCAGCATGTCAAAAATCATTTTAAGGTTGATAGTCTCTTCGCCGACTGCCTGGGCCTCGAATCGTCCTCTCCCGGACGCTAGTGACGATTCGGAGGCCTGATCAGTGTTGAGCGCCATCCGGGAATCGGCATCTATCGGGTTTTCGAGCCCGGGCATTCCCATTGTTTCCTGTCTGCTGTTCAAGTTCGTTGTTGATTGATTGTGCCATTCTATGAGTTAGTAATTTGAATGTAAGATGGACTCTTTTGCAAAGAACCAGTGTATTGTGATGCGTCAAGAAAGAGTATCAAAGAGCTCACTAATATCCTTAGCCCCACGGTGGCGCCAAACTGTTTACCCTGGAATTCGGATAACAATTGAATTTATATGGGTTTTAAGGATCCGTGAACTAAAAGATACAAAAGGTTTGGATTGAGGAAAATAAAAGATAAAGACTCAACAATTGCTGTTAAAGTAAATAATCGCAGAATATAATATTGCTTAGAACAATTGTGCTTGATAGCGTACAAGAATTGAGAGAGATGGTACTGTAGTGTAAATGGTTTCCGATCCCCTCTTTATGGGGTCTTCTCCCCTTTTATACATTCTGATTAAGGGTAAAAATAAGGTAGGTAAATTAATTACACATCGTGGCTCCCTGTAATTACGCCTTAATGGCCTGAAGTGGTTGAGAAAATCACGTTTGGGCGAGATATCCGGCGACGCTTGGTTCCGGCTTCGACCTGTGTTGTTTCTCCATCCGGTGGTGACTCATATCGAGCTCTGCAACGGTCTCGTAATGACTCGACCTCGGTTGTAGACGTGGCCGTCGTTCTACCTTGCATCCAGGTCGGGTTCGATGGCCCCGACTTGCCCCGGACCGGACCCAACCCGGTCGGGCTCAAGCAAAAAAGGGTATCACCCAATACAATATATATTATATATATATATATATAATATATATATATAATATATATATATATATATATATATATATATATATATATATATATAAATAAATTGATTAAGTACTTAAAATAATTTCATATATCTGAACACTTATATTAAATAAGTACTCATATATTAAAGAATTTTATGACAGTTTTAGTGCAAAAAAACTAATTTTAGTGGTTGATGACGTTTCCTAACTAATTATCTATGAAATAATGTTTAGATTTATGATTTAATTTCATCACTAAATAAAAATAAAATATACTAATTTAAATATGGATTTTTTTACAAAAAAAGTAAAATTCGTCGCTAATATAGTGGCGCTAACATTTAGCAATGATATCTCGAAGCTAACAATATCTTATTATTCATCTTAATTTTTAATAACTGTCTTCTTCTAATTATATCAAATATAAAAATATATTTTCTAAGATGTTCATGGTCAATTACAATTAATAATTTAATATCTATCATAAATTTGAATATCTTAATATATCACATTCTTAAAAACTATGTGCTATTATCTAGTTGCATTGATCATTAATTATGTTCAATTTAAATAAGCATTTTTTTTTTATTGATGTTATGGTCAATTACAATTAGTAACTTAATAATTATAATAAATCTAACTAAACATTTTATTAATAATTTCATAAAATTGAAATAGGAGCATATGACAAAGCTAATAATATCATAATTTTGATATAAAATAGTATTACTAAATGTGAATTTTATTTATAATAAGTTAATTAACTATGCAAGTAAAGTCATCATTAAACTTTCAGACTTAATTTTTTGTTGCTAGTAATAATTATTTTTTCTTTTTTCTTTTATATATTGGACTATATGACACTTGTCAACTATATTTCTGAATATCATAGTTATTTTTTTCTATTTACTTTAATTAATATAAATTATATTTTAATAATCATTATAGTTTTTGAAGCTAGTAGAGAATACGAATGAGGAGGAAAAAAGGACTTATCGGGAGTGTTACATAAAGGCGAAGAAAGAGGCAAAATTAGCAGTTACGACGGCTAAGAATGCAGCGTTTGCTCGTCTGTACGAGGAGCTCGAGGGAAAAGGCGGGGACGAGAGGTTGTACCAGTTGGCCAAGGTGAGGAAGAGGAAAGCTCGTGACTTAGACCAAGTCAAGTGCATCAAGGACGAGGATGACAAAGTGTTGATGGATGAGGAACTCATTAAGAGAAGGTGGAAGACATACTTCCATAAACTGTTGAATGAGGAGGAGGATAAACACATTGTGCTGGGTGAGTTGGAGCACTCCGAGAGTCGGCGGGATTTTGGGTACTGTAGGCGGATTACGGTAGAGGAGGTGGAAGGGGCGATGCGTAAGATGTGAAGGGGCAGAGCAACGGGGCCAAACGAAATCCCGGTGGAATTCTGAAAGAGCGTGGGGTGGGCAGGTTTGGAGTGGCTCACTGGGTTGTTTAATGTTATTTTTAAGACAAAGAAGATGCCCGAAGAATGGAGGTGGAGTACGATGATTCCGCTTTACAAGAACAAGGGTGATATCCAAAATTGCAAAAATTATAGGGGTATCATGTTATTGAGTCACACTATGAAGGTTTGGGAGAGGGCGGTGGAGGCCAGGGTGAGGAGGTGCGTGTCTATTTTCGAGAATCAGTTTGGATTCATGTCGGGGCATTCGACTACGGAAGTGACTCATCTGGTAAGGAGATTAGTGGAGCAGTACAGGGAGAGGAAGAAGGATTTGCATATGGTGTTTATTGACCTTGAGAAGGCATACGATAAAGTTCCGAGGGAGGTCCTGTGGAGGTGTTTGGAGGTTAGCGACGTCTCGGTAGAGTACATTAGGGTGATTAAGGATATGTACGATGATGCTAAGACTCGGGTGAGGACTATGGGTGGTTACTCGGAGCATTTCCCTATGGTGATGCAGTTGCACCAGGGATCGGCTCTTAGCCCATTTTTGTTTGCCCTGGCGATGGATGTACTGTCGCGCCAAATCCAAGGGGAGGTTCCTTGGTGCATGCTATTTGCCGATGAAATAGCGTTGATTGACGAGACGCGTAGTGGAGTTAACGCGAGGTTGTAGGTTTGGAGACAGAACTTGGAGTTTAAAGGTTTCAAACTAAGTAGAACCAAGACAAAATACTTGGAGTGTAAATTCAGTGAGACCCATGATGCAGACGTAGAGGTTAAGCTTGATGGTCAAGTTATCCCCAAGAGAGTGAGTTTTAAGTATCTCGGGTCTATCATCCAGGGTAACGGGGAGATTGACGAAGATGTCACACATCGCATCGGAGCGGGATGAATTAAGTGGAGGCTCGCTTCCGGTGTCCTATGTGATAGGAATGTGCCATTAAGACTTAAGGCTAAGTTTTATCGAGTGGTGGTTCGACCCGCTATGCTGTATGGGGCTGAGTGTTATCCAGTCAAGAACTCCCACGTGCAGAAGATGAGAGTAGCAGAGATGAGGATGTTGAGATGGATGTGTGGGTGTACTAGGCGAGATAAGATTAAGAATGAAGCTATCCGGGACAGAGTAGGAGTAGCCTCCATGGAGGACAAGATGCGGGAGTCACGGCTGAGATGGTTCGGACATGTTAGGAGAAGAAGCATTGATGCCCCTATCAGGAGGTGTGAGAGGTTGGCCATGGAGAGTTTGAGAAGGGGTCGATGTAGGCCTAAGAAGTACTGGGGAGAAGTGATTAGGTAGGACATGGCGCTACTTCAGCTCACTGAGGACATGACCCTTGATAGGAGGGTGTGGAGGTCGAGGATTAAGGTAGAAGGTTAGTAGGTAGTTAGTGTTTACCGATAGGCTTAGTAGCGTGCATGTCCCTTCATATTCTTAGATTTTTATTACTATATGTGATTTTGTTCGCCTCAGGTATTATATCCCCTGTTGCTATTATTTGATACTACTTATCCTTTATCTCTCCCTTTTTTCTCTTCCATCTTTCTTCCTTCCTTGCTTCCCTCTTCTTCTTCTTGCCCTTCCTGAGCCGAGGGTCTATTGGAAACAACCTCTCTACCTGCATTAGGTAGGGGTAAGGTCTGCGTACAGACTACCCTCCCCAGACCCCACATGTTGGGATCAAACTGGGTTTTTTGTTGTTGTTGTTGTAATCATTTTAGTTGTTATAAGTATTTCTTTTAGAAATACTTGTTACTACTTTTATTAACACTTATAGTATTTGTATAAGGGTTTGCATGCTTTAGTTCTTCCATGTATTGGGAAGACAAGCATAAAATGGGTGAGAGAGAAATTCAAACCTAACGGTAAGGGAATTTTTGGTATAAAATTCGTCCAGAAAACCCTAATTTGGGTGTGATAATACTTTAATAATCCCATTTGGGTCATTGTGGCCAAAAATGGTGTGGCCCAAAGGATTTTTCCTTTACTCTTTAACCTGAAGCTTTATATGGTACTCCTATTTGTTTTTGTTTGGTCTTTAATTATTGTCATTTACAATCATACAACAACAACGACCTAGTAAAATTTCACAAGTGGGTCTGGGAAGGGTAGAGTGCATGCATACTTTACCCCTACCCCGAAAGGGTAGGATGCAGTTTCCGGTAGACCTTCAGCTCAACAAGACGAAAAGAGAGACTTATATCAGTATTATCAACAAAAAATAATAAAAATAATAACAGCAACATAAGAAACAGAGAATAGATGCAAAACACTAACAACAACCAGTAGATAAGGCCCGATACAATGAAAAACGGGAGAATAGTGTGAACATAACATTAACCACTAGTAGTCTAAAACAAAATCCTATCAGACTAGCCTAACACCTGTACATAGTAGAAAATGCTCAACTACCTCCTAACCTACAATCCTAATGCTCGACCTCCACACCTTCCTATCAAGGGCCATGTCCTCGAAAATCTGAAGCCTCGCCATGTCCTGTCTGATCACCTCTCCCCAATACTTCTTAGGCCGCCTCTACCTCTTTTCGTACCCACCAAAACCAACCACTCACACCTCCTTACCTGGGCATCTGGGCTTCTCCTCCATACAAGCCCAAACCATTTGAGCCTCGCTATCGACGTCTTGTCATCCATATGAGCCACGCCCACCTTCTCCTGAATTTCTTCGTTCTTAATCTTATCCATCCTGGTGTGCCCGCACATCCATTTCAGTATCCTCATTTCTGCTACTGACATCTTATGGGTATGTGAGTGCTTAACTGGCTAACACTCTGCCCCATATAACATGTCCGGACTAACCACTGCTCTATAAAACTTACTTTTGTAACATAGGCACTTTCTTGTCACACAGTACTCCAGATGCTAATCTTCATTGTCACGACCCAAATCGAAGGGCCACAATGGGCACCCGATGCCTTACTCAACCGAGTACCAACGTAACATATCTTTCTTATCGTACTATCATGGGTAAATGAGCTGGAAAGGCCGTCATGAGATAACCAGAATAAAACATTAGGGAATACTCGATATAGGATGACCCAACATGGTATACAAACTTATACATGTGACATACGGGCCTATAAAGCCAATATGATCATTTGTATACTCAAAAGTATAGGCCGACAAGGCCATACAAGTATTCACATATATGAAATCTATCTACAATAAGAGTACATAAACGTCATAAAAGTCGGGACAGGGCTCCCCCATACTAATCAATACATGTCCAAAGTATACTGAACAAATAGGCAACTCCGAAGCAAGTGGAGTGTGCCAACACCTTCTGCTGAGTTGATAGTCTACTAGGAAGACTGTCAACCTATCTATCGGGACCTGCGGGCATGAAACGTAGCATCCCCGGGCAAAAGGGACATCAGTACGAATAAAGTACCGAGTATGTAAGGCAGGAAAGCATAAATAAGAACAGTAATGTAAAGAGAGATAGAGGAGATACAACCTGTAACATCTGAGTGCCTCTGGGGGCTACAGACATGAAATGCATAATACATATATATACATAAACTTTTAAAAACATACGCCTCTGTGGGCATCATCATCATCATATCATACCCGGCCACGTGGAGCTCGGTAAACCCAACTGATCAGTGGTTGCACAATAGGTGCCATACCCGGCCGACTATAGCGCGACTCGGTAGAGTTAAATAGATACATATATAATGCAAGCTGGACTCATGGAGTCACGTTCTAAACCTTTTGGAGTGACATAAGGTCATTGCACCATCGATTAACATTATGGACATCATACCGTCAATATGAACTTCACTAGGNACATCAGTACGAATAAAGTACCGAGTATGTAAGGCAGGAAAGCATAAATAAGAATAGTAATGTAAAGAGAGATAGAGGAGATACAACCTTTAGCATTTGTGTGCCTCTGAGGGCTACCGGCATGAAATGTATGATACATATATATATATATATATATATATATATATATATATATATATATATATATATATTCATAAATATATATATTCATAAACTTTTAAAAGCATACGCCTCTGTGGGCATCATCATCATCGTCATCATATCGTACCCGGCCGTTATAGTCTTGGTAAAAATGTACCGTCCTTTATAAGGCTCGGTAGAATCATACCTGGCCTCGTAGAGCTCGGTAAACCCGACTAATCAGTAGTTGCACAATAGGTGCCGTACCGGCCGACTATAGCGGATCGGTAGAGTGAAATATATATATATATATCTAAACCCTTTGGAGTGACGTAAGGTTGTCGCACCTTCGATTAACATTGTGGACATCCACACCATCAATATGAATCTCAATAGGGATTCAAGGATCATACATACTTTCTTAGATTAACTTGTTAAGGAAAGAACAACACGGAAAGCCTTAGTTGCTAGGAGTAGACCCGTTATGAAATAGCGTATCGCTTATGTTCAATTCATTTTAGATCATGCCAAAAGAAAGAAGGAAGTGCCTTAACATACCTCTAAAATCTTCTCTTGTAAAGACCCGACTGGTCGTTTTGCTTTCTAGAACCCCCTACCTTAAATAAGACTTCCCGTACTTGCTTTTACTGATTTATGACTTACGTGAATGGTTGGTTCGGGATTTGGAAGAGTTTGGGTTGGAATCGGAACACTTGGTTCCTTAAGGTTGGCTTAAAAGGCCAACTTTGACTTCGGTCAACAATTTGAGCAAACGACCTCGAAATCCAGATTTGATAGTTCCAACAGGTTTGTATGATGATTTTGGACTTGGGCGTATGTCCGGATCGGGTTTGGATGACCCGTGAGTGTTTTGGCGCCTAATAGTGAAAGTTGATTCCTTAAGGATTTTGAAGTCCTTAAATATTTAGTTTGGAGCGGGTTTTTGTGTTATCGAGGTCGGAATTCCGAGATCGGGAATAGTTCCGTATTATTATTTAACACTTGTACGCAAAATTTGGTGTCAATCCGAGTAGTATAAGTGTGTTTCATCACATTGGATGTGATTAAAGAACTTGAAGTTCATAAGTTTGATTCAATTGGTTTTAGGGGGTGATTAGCATTATTTCGGGCGTTCCGAAGGTTCGAGCGAGTCTGTTTTATGATTTCAAACTTGTCGGTATGTTCGGGCAGGGCCCCGAGCATCAATTGGACGAGGCTCGAGTTGAGTTAGAAAAATTAGAAAGAGCTGAAGCTCCAGGTTTCTGTCATAACTGCACCTGCGGTCGGCCAGCCGCAGGTGCGAGACCGCAGAAGCGGTCAACCGTTCGCAGGTGCGGCCCCAGGGGAGGAGCCCAGGAACCGCCGATGCAGCTCCTTTTCCGCAGAAGCGGAACCGCAGAAGCGGCCCAGACCGCAGATGCGGCCCCCAGCCAACCAAGCAAAGTCCGCAAATGCGGACACTTCCTCGCAGAAGCGGGACCGCATCTAACCGAAGGTGCGGAAATAGCAGAAGGCAGTGCCTTCATTTAATACGAGAAATGTGTAGTTTTTGACAAATTTTATTCAATTGTTGGGCGATTTGGGAGCTTCCAAAGAGGGGATTTTGGCCAAGCATTGTGAGGTAAGTTATTTCTCATAATGTGAGTTTAATACATATATTAGGGGTAGATTATACCTTGTAAATTAGTAAAAATTGTAGGTTTAGGGTAAAACCTAGGATTTTGATAGAAACAAGATTTTACTACGAAATTTGTTATGGAGTGAAGTAAAAATCATATATTCTTGATCGTTAGGTTATGGGTAACAACTTCCCTCGAGAATTTCCGGAATCCGAGCAAGTGGGCCCGGGGATGGATTTCAAGAAACTTTTATTTAGGGTTGAGAAATTTCTTTAATAGTTAGAATATAAACTCTTGAGCTTGTATTGACTAGTTCTTACCCCGTTTGATTAGTTTTGGATCATTCGGCTCCGAATTGAGGGTTTGAGCGCGTTCTTGATATTAGAAGTAAGCTTTGGAGCAAGGTGAGTCTTCTTTCTAACCTTGTAAGAGGGAAATAAACCCCTAGGTGAATTAAATAAATATATATGATTATCTGTGGGGGCTACGTACGTACGTGGTGATGACAATCCGTGCGTAGCTACTATTATGCTAATTGTCCAGGTAGTTTAGGAACCGTATCATGCCATACTTGCAAATGCTTACGTTCTTGCTTGCTACTGAGATCACTTGGGACATGTTAGGAATTGAAAATAAATATAAACGAACGTATGCACTTACTTGAGAACTTGTATGAATTTATTTGACAATAAATGTGCCTTCTTGATAAAAATTGCTATTTGTGAATTGGGCCGATCGCCTCGGTAGAAATAGATGAATCTATGGTTCGCGCCATTCGACCCTCTGCAGTGCACAATTATTATTATATTGGACCGTGACGTACGACCTCGGCATAATGTGTGCATGTTATTTCTTTGGAATCCACCCATGCTGTACTCCGTTTAAATGCCTTAAAATGTAAGCTATTATATGACATGACTGAATCCGATATATATATTGTTGCTCCTTGTTCTAAGAATGTCATCATATATATTCCACCCATGCTCAGTGTAAACCTTATATATTATCGATATTGGCCTTAGTGAGTGTCAAGTCGACCCCTCGTCACTACTTCTTCGAGGTTAGACTGGATACTTGCTGGGTACATGTTGTTTATGTACTCATACTACGCCTTTGTACTTAACTGTACAGGATTTGAGGTAGGTGCATCTAGTTACCCCTCCGGCGCGCGCTCCTGATTCCTGGTCGAGATCTCACGGTGAGCTGCCCCTTCTAAGCCGTTCAGCAGCATACCGGAGTTTCTCTTCTTTTGTTTTTATTATGTACTGTCTATTATGTTTCAGGCAGTAGGATAGTGTTAATCTTTTGTAAATTCTACTAGTTGCCCTAGTACTAGTGAAACTAGTTCCTGGCACACACATTAGTAGACTATCAGTTTTGGGTTGTATTTCTATTGTTACAAAATTGTCAATTATTGACTGTTTTAAATATAAGTTAGGGGAATGTTGGAAATGTTCAACTCACTAGTTATTAGGGTTGGCTTCCCTAATCACGGTGTTGGGCGCCATCATGACCTAAAATGGAATTTGGGTCGTGACAACATGGTATCAGAGCACTAGGTTTACGTAGGTCTCACAAGTCATGGGCAAACCTAATAGAGCCTTGCGGATCGATACAGAGACGTCTGTATTTATCTTCGAGGGGCTACAGGGTGTTAGGAAACTAATCTTTATTCATCTTCTATCGTGAAAATGATGGTATACTAAATTTCCTTCTTCTATTCTCTCACAGATGGTGAGGACGCGCACGACAGACGTTCTAAAACCGGGAGGATCTACTCCCCCCATTTCTAGAGACCGAGGCAGAGGCCGGGGGAGGGCATCTGCCCGAGGTAGGGGACGAGGGTGTCCTAGAGCTATCCCAATTGCACCACCGGCAGATCCTGCGGGGGATACTATCATTTAGGAGCAGGGTGAGGTGCCCGCAACTGAGCCTACCTCGGCGGACTTTATGACCACACCGGGTTTCTAGGAGGTCATGGGCCGTATGTTGCGGTTCATGGATACCATGACTCAGGATTGTTTATTTCCAACAGACCCAGCTATATCTCAGGCTGGAGAGGGAGCACAGACCCCTACTGCTGAGGCTCCTAGTCATGTAGCTGCGGTGTATCAGACTCTAGGTGCACTACCCGCGGATGGGGCTCAGCTAGTTGCTGCAGTGGTACCCGAGCCTAGACCGGCTGCGGACGGTGATCCATAGAACTTATTGGACCGATGGACTAGGCTACACCCTCCCATCTTCGAAGGTGAGCGTCATGAGGATGCTCAAGATATCATTGATAGGTGCAGGGACATACTGCACAACATGAGGATATTGGAATCTCATGGGGTTTACTTCACTACATTCTAGCTGAAGGGCTGGGCCCGTAGATGGTGGCAGTCATATGTCTTTGGCAGGCCAGCGAGTTCTCCTCCCATTACTTGGGGTCAGTTCACACAGCTATTCCTGCATAGATATATTCCACCCTCTGAGAGGGAAGAGCTGCGGTATCAGTTTGAGCAGCTTGAGCACGGTCAGATGTCGCTGACCGACTATGAGGCGAGGTTTTCTGAGTTATCCCGCCATGCACTGAAGATACTTCCTACTGTCGCATAGAGAGTGCGGAGGTTCGTTGCAGGGTTGCACTCTGGTATTAAGGCCAACATGGCCCAAGAGGTGGAGATGGGGACTCCTTATCTGCTAGTAGTGGAGATTGCTTGGAGGATTGAGGGCTACCGTCTGAGAGGTAGGGAGCAGACGCAGCAGGACAAGAGGGCTAGATTCTTCAGAGAGTTCAGAGGTGCCCCGGCTATGGGCAGATGTCAGTTTGGGAGGGGTCAGCCTAGCAGGGCCCCGTATTTAGCACCACCACCTCCTTGAGGTGCTCCAGCGCCCCCCTATTTCAGTGCCATTCTAGAGAGTTCTTACCGCCTGCCAGCTATTTAGGGTTCTTCCAGTGGGTATTCAGGTCCCCTAGGTTGTTCTGGTTCTTACTTCAGTTCCATGCCAGAGAGTTCATACCGCCCACCGGCTATTCAGGCTTCTTCCAGTGGGTCTACAGGCCATCAGGGTCATGTATCAGGGCAGCAAGTCACCGCACCGAGGGGTTGTTTCGAGTGCAGAGACCTTAGTCACATGAGGAGATATTGCCCCAGGCTTCGAAGTAAGGCAGTGCAACAGTGTCAGTAGCCCATGATTACAGCACCGGTTACCCAGCCGCCCAGAGGCGGAGGACAGACTGGTAGGGGCCGTCCTAGAGGTGGAGGCCATGCAGGGAGAGGGCAGCCAGCTACTGCTCAATCAGGTGGAGGCCAGCCAGTCGGTTCCAGCCAGATTCTATGCTATTCCGGCCAGATCAGATACATTGGCCTCAGATGTCGTTATCACATGTATTATTTCCGTCTGCGGTAGGGATGCTTCAGTGCTATTTGATCCAGGTTCTACCTATTCATATGTGTCATCTATTTTTGCTCATTTCCTGGATATTCTTCGTGAGTCCATGGGTATTCCTGTTCATGTGTCCACTCCTGTGGGCGATTATGTGGTTGTGGATCGGATCTACTGTTCCTATGTGGTCACATTCTATGGTTTCGAGACTAGAGCAGACCTCCTATTACTTGATATGACCGACTTTGAGGTCATCCTGGGCATGGATTGGTTATCCCCATACCACGCCGTCCTAGATTGCCATGCCAAGACTATTACTTTAGCGATGCCAGAGTTGCCAAGGTTGGAGTGGAAGGGTTCCTCAGTTAGTACATCTAGTCGGGTGATCTCTTTTCTAAAGGCTCAACATATGGTTGAGAAGGGTCGTTTGTCTTATCTAGCTTATGTTCGGGACACCACCGCAGAGTCTCCGACGATTGATTCAGTTTCAGTAGCCCGGGAGATGTGTTTCCTTCTGACCTTCCTGGCATGCCACCGGATCGTGATATTGATTTTTGCATTGATTTGGCTCCAGGTACCCAGCCTATATCTATCCCGGCATACCGTATGACTCCGAAAGAGTTGAAGGAGTAGCTTGAGGAGTTCTTAGCAAAGGGGTTTGTTAGACCGAGTGTGTCACCTTGGGGTGCACCAATTTTATTTGTGAAGAAGAATGATGGGACCATGCGGATGTGCATTGATTACTGCCAGTTGAGCAAGGCTACCATCAAGAACAAGTACCCGTTACCACGCATTGATGATTTGTTCGACCAGTTGTAGGGTGCTAGGGTATTCTATAAGATCGACTTGAGGTCAGGATATTTCAGCTGATGAGTCGGGACTCAGTTGTTCGGAAGACTGCTTTCCTTACTAGATATGGCCATTATGAGTTTTTGGTGATGTCCTTTGGCTTGACTAATGCCCTAGCGGCGTTTATAGACTTGATAAATAGGGTGTTCAGGCCTTATATTGATGCCTTTGTTATCGTCTTCATTGACGATATCTTGATATACTCACATAGCCTGGGGAGCACGAGCAACATTTGAGAGTAGTGCTTCAGACCTTGCGAGAGCAGAAGCTATATGCTAAGTTCTCCAAGTGTGAGCTTTGGCTAGAGTCAGTAGCATTCTTGGGGCATATTGTGTCAGGAGAGGGTATTAAGGTGGATCCCAAGAAGATTGAGGCAGTTCAGAGTTGGCCACGTCCTACTTCAGTGACCGAGATCAGGAGTTTTTCTGGGATTAGCAGGTTATTACCGCCGACTTGTGTAGGGCTTTTCATCCATTGCATCGCCTCTGACTAGATTGACCCAGAAGGGTGCTCCTTTCCGTTGGTCCGATGAGTGTGAGGCGAGCTTTCAGAAGCTCAAGACAGCTTTGACCACAGCACTGGTTCTTGTGTTGCCCTCTGGTTCGGGGATGTATATGGTATATTGCGATGCTTCACGCGTCGGCTTGGGATGTGTATTGATGCAGGAGGGGTGAGTTATTGTTTATGCTTCACGTCAGCTGAAGATTCATGAGAAGAATTATCCTGTGCATGATCTAGAGTTGGCCAGGATTGTTCATACTCTTCAGATATGGAGGCATTATTTATATGGGGTGTCATGTGAGGTTTATACTGATCATCGCAGCTTACAACATTTGTTCAAGCAGATGGATCTCAAATTTGAGGCAACGTTGATGGCTTGAGTTACTGAAGGATTATGGCATCACCATTTTTTATCATTCGGGCAAGGCAAATGTGGTCGCGCATACCTTGAGTAGGAAAGCCGAGAGTATGGGTAGCTTGGCATTCATACCAGCAGAGGAGAGGCCACTAGCTTTGGACATTCAGTCCTTGGCTAACATACTCGTGATGTTGGATATTTCAGAGCCCAACCGGGTCCTTGCGTGTGTTGTTGCTCAGTCTTCATTATTAGGGCAGATCAAGGCTCGGTAGTTCGATTATCCGCATTTGGCAGTTCTCAGAGAGACGGTGCTGCAGGGTGGTGCCAAGGAGGTTTCTATTGGCGAGGATGGTGCTCTACGACTCAAGGGTCGCCTACGCGTTCCTAAAGTCGATGGCTTGAGGGAGAGGATTCTAGAGGAGGCACACAGTTCACAGTATTCTATTCATCCAGGTGCTACGAAGATGTATCATGACCTGAGGCAACATTATTGGTGGCGGCGAATGAAGAGAGACATAGTTGAGTGCGTGGCTAGGTGCTTGAATTGCCATCAGGTTAAGCATGAGCACCAGAGGTCAGGTGGCCCGCTTCAGCAGATGCCTATACCTGAGTGGAAATAGGAGCGCATTACTATGGACTTCGTAGTTGGGTTGCCGCGGACTTTACGGAAGTTTCATGCAGTTTGGGTCATTGTCGACAGGTTGACCAAATCGGCACACTTCATTCCGGTGGTGACTACTTATACTTCGGAGAGGTTGGCTCAGACATACATTCGGGAGATAGTTCGGTTGCACGGTGTGTCTGTTTCCATCATATCAGATAGAGTCCCTCAGTTCACTTCACATTTCTGGAGAGCTGTCTAGAGTGATTTGGGGACCCGTGTGGAGCTCAACACAGTATTCCATCCTCAGACCAACGGATAGTCAGAGTGGACAGTTCATATTTTGGAGGACATGCTTAGAGCATGTGTGATTGACTTTGGAGGACAGTGGGATCAGTTCTTACCTTTGGTCGAGTTTGCTTACAATAACAACTAGCAGTCCAGCATCGAGATGGCTCCATTTAAGGCTTTATATGGTCGGCGATGTCGTTCTCCTATCGGGTTGAGCCTGGTGAGGCTAAGCTGTATGGTACAGACTTGGTGAAAGAAGCCTTGGAAAAGGTAAAGTTTATTCAGGAAAGACTTCGCACCGCACAGTCCAAGAAGAAGAGTTACGCAGATCAGAAGGCGCGTCATGTATCATTCATGGTTGGCGAGAAGGTTCTCTTGAAAGTCTCGCCGATGAAAGGTATTATGAGATTAGGGAAGAAGGGCAAGTTGAGCCCAAGGCTTATAGGCCCATTCGAGGTGTTGAGGCGAGTTGGGGAGATTGCTTATGAGCTTGCTTTACCTCCCAGCCTATCAGGAGTTCATCCAATTTTTCACACGTCTATGCTTTGGAGTTATCACGCCGACTTGTCCCATGCGTTAGACTTCAGTACTATTCAGCTAGATGAGAGCTTGGGCTATGAGGAGGAGCCAGATGCCATTGTTGATAGACAGGATCGCTAGTTGAGATCCAAGAGGATTTCTGCGGTAAAGGTCCAGTGGAGGGGCCAACCAGTCGAGGAGGCGACCTGGGAGCCCGGGGAGGACATGCGGAGCAGATATCCGCACTTATTTAGCACTACAGGTATGAATCTAAACTCGTTCGAGGAACGTTTGTTTAAGAGGTGGAGAATGTAACGACCCGACTGGTCGTTTTGCTTTATAGTACCCCGCTGCCCTAAATAAGACTTGCCGTACTTGCTTTTACTGATTTATTGACTTGCGGGGATAGTTGGTTTAGAATTTGGAAGAGTTTGGGTTGGAATCAGAACATTTGGTTTCATAAGGTTGCTTAAAAGGTCAAGTTTGACTTTGGTTAATACTTTGAGCAAGCAACCTCGGAATCCGAATTTAAAGGTTCCAACAGGTTCGTATGATGATTTCGGACTTGGGCATATGTCCGGATCGGATTTTGGATGACCCGGGAGCATTTCGGTGCCTAATGGTGAAAGTTGATTCCTTGAGGATTTTGAAGTTCTAAAATATTTGGTTTGGAGCGGGTTTTTGTGTTATCGAGGTCCGAACGGAATTTCGAGACCGGAAATAGTTCTGTATTGTCATTTAAGACTTGATCGCAAAATTTGGTGTCAATCCTAGTAGTATAAGTGTGTTTCGTCGCATTGGATGTGAATTGAAGAACTTGAAGTTCAAAAGTTTGATTCAATTGGTTTTAGGGGGTGATTCTTAGATTTAGCGTTGTTTCGTGCATTCGGAGGGTTCCAGCAAGTCCGTTTTATGATTTCAAACTTGTCGGTATGTTCGGATGGGGCCCTAGGGGCCCCGAGCGTCAATTGGACGAGGCTCGAGGTGAGTTAGAAAAATTGGAAAGAGCTGAAGCTCCAGGTTGCTGTCATAACCACACCTGCGGTCGGCCAGCCGCAGGTGCGAGACCGCAGAAGCGGTCAACCCTTCGAAGGTGTGTCCCCAGGGGAGGAGCCCAGGAACCGCAGATGCGGCTCCTTTTCCGCAGAAGCGGCCCCAGACCGCAGATGCGGTCCCTAGCCAGCCCAAGCAAAGTCCGCAGATGCGGACACTTCCTCGCAGAAGCGGGACCGCAGATGCGGTCCCCTAACCGCAGGTGCGGAAATCACAGAAGGCAGTGCCTTCATTTAATAAGGAAAATGTGTCATTTTTGACACATTCCATTCAATTGTTGGGCGATTTGGGGGCTTCCAAGGAGGGGATTTCGGCCTAGCATTGTGAGGTAAGTTATTTCTACATAATGTGAGTTTAATACATAAATTAGGGGTAGATTATACCTTGTAAATTAGTAAAAATTGTAGGTTTAGGGTAAAACCTAGGGTTTTGATAGAAATAAGATTTTACTACGAAATTTGTTATGGAATGAAGTAAAAATCATATATTCTTGATCCTTAGGTTATGGGTAACAACTTCCCTCGAGAATTTCCGGAATCCGGGCAAGTGGGCCCGGTAATGGATTTTAGGAAACTTGTATTTAGGGTTGGGAAATTTCTTTAATAGTTAGAATATAAACTCTTGAGCTTGTATTGACTAGTTCTTATCCCGTTTGATTAGTTTTGGATCGTTCGGCTCCGAATTGAGGGTTTTAGCGCGTTCTTGATATTAGAAGTAAGCATTGGAGCAAGGTGAGTCTCCTTTCTAACATCGTAAGAGGGAAATAAACCCCTAGGTGAATAAAATAAATGTATGTGATTGTCTGTGGGGGCTACGTACGTACGTGGTGACGGGAGTCTGTGCGTAGCTACTATTATGCTAATTGTCCGGGTAGTTTAGGATCCGTATCATGCCATACTTGCAAATGCTTACGTTCTTGCTTGCTTCTGAGATCACTTAGGACATGTTAGGGATTGAAAATAAATATAAACGAACGTACGCACTTACTTGAGAACTTGTATGAATTTATTTGACTATAAATGCGCCTTATGTGCCTTCTTGATAGAAATTGCTATTTGTGGATCGGGCCGATCGCCTCGGTAGAAATAGATGCATCTATGGTTCGCCCCATTCCACCCTCTGACAGTGCACAGTTATTAATATGTTGGACCGGACCGTACGACCTCGGCATAATGTGCGCATGTTATTTTTGTGGAATCCATCCATGATTTACTCCGTTTAAATGCCTTGAAATGTAAACTATTATATGACATGACTGAATCCGATACATATATTGTTGCTCCTTGTTCTGAGAATGTCATTATATACATGCCATCCATGCTTAGTGTAAACCTTATATATTATTGATATTGGCCTTAGTGAGTGTCAAGTTGACCCCTCGTCACTACTTATTCGAGGTTAGACTGGATACTTTTTGGGTACATGTTGTTTATCTACTAATACTATGCTTCTGTACTTAACTGTACAGGATCTGAGGCAGGCGCATCTAGTTACCCCTCCGGCGCGCGTTCCTGATTCCTGGTCGAGATCTCACGGTGAGCTACCCCTTCTGAGCCGTTCTGCAGCATACTGGGGTTTCTCTGCTTTTGTTTTTATTATGTACTGTCTATTCTGTTTCAGGCAGTAGGATAGTGGCATTCTTTTGTACATTCTACTAGTTGCCCTAGTACTTGTGACACTAGTTCCTGGCATACACATTAGTAGACTATCATTTTTGGGTTGTATTTCTATTGTTATAAAATTGTCAATTATCGACTATTTTAAATATAAGTTAAGGGAATGTTGGAAATGTTCTATGCTATAATTGAGAACTCAGTGATTGTTAGGGTTGGCTTGCCTAACCACGGTGTTGGGCGCCATCACGACCTAAAATGGAATTTGGGTCGTGACATCTCTCCAATCATCAACCAAGCTCAATATGATCTTCTTACGTCTCCAATGAGTAAACCGACTTTGTCGTAATCACATAAGCATTGTGACTCTCATATGTCAAAACCATTTTTCTACAAGAAAACAGACAACACATCTCCTATTTATACTACATCCCATAAGTTACTAAAAGTCACCAAAGAGCCAAACAACAACCAGTAGCTATATGAAACACAACCACCACAATAACACATCGAGCAGCAAGCTCGGTTCATGTCTAATAACACTATATTTTGAACTCTTTCCCTCTTATTTATATTCAGAATAATATTGATAATAATAACACAATATACCCAGGTAATTCCATAAATGTTTCATCCATAAAACGCTGCAAGAACACCTCGCAAACATTCCTGTAATCAATAACATTACTAACAAGCCTGTCGATCGATATCTCACAAGTTCTAGCTTCAACGACTTAGCCGTAATTTGGATAAGCTTAAATACATGTAGAGTGAGAGTTTCCTTGCCTTTAAACAGATAGAACAACTGCAATTTGAGCTTACTTCACCACGAAATATCCTTCCCAGCAGCCATAAGAACAAGGATGAAAAACTAGCAATCAATTCAGGTTTCTCGGTACTAGAATTACTTTGGAAGAATAGAAATCGCCTAAGGTTGATATGAAAACCTTGGGAAAGTATTTTAAAGAATTTAAACCACTTTAAACAACTTCACACACGAGCTGGAACCACACCAAAATCAGCAACCACAAGAACAACATGAAACTCACTAGCGCCACATGATTCTCGACACTTGATTTGTGTTGTTTTCTCTTGGTTTGGGTCTTGGATCATGAGAGAACTTTGAGAGAAATTTCTTAGGTGTCTAGGGTCTGAAGAGAGTGAAAAAGAATGAGTTAAAACATGCTTTAGGCATTACATATATATAAAGATATCTCAACCGCCTAGTGGGTCCCATGGGGAGCTATTTGCGCAGTCTTGCGAAAACGCGAATATCTCTCTACTCCGATGTCGTATCATGAACGGTTTAATAAGTTGGAAACTAGACTCGTAGACCTTCAATTTTATAGGTGGATAACCCTGTAATTCTTATTATATAGAGAAAAGCTCTGCTACATTTAACCTAATTTTCAGCATATTTATGAATGTAACTTGTGATGACCTTTGCCAACTTTTATTTCACAACTCGCTTGACTTCAGAGCTCAATATAAGACTATCATACGACTATATTAACTCATAACATAACTGACTTGTCATGCTAAGTACACTAGTCTGACCCCAAAAGTACATGTTATAACATTCCCAACTTGTCGACTTCCGACGAAACTTATTTTCTTCAATTCGTTTAGTTTCTAAGCTTTCCAACCGTCTTAGTACTTGTTATTTATGATCTTAAATATTTGTAACCTCCAAGGTAACACTATGAACTTACTTTATATACTTCCAAATATAATCTCATTTCTGAGCTTACATTAATTGACTTACGGCGTACTCTCACGTACGAAAACATGGGGTGTAACATCTATTTCATCGACCCCACCCCAATACGGTGTGTGACTTTCTCGTCTATCTCCCCATTCCCTTGGATAACCAACCCAAGGTACTTGAAACTGCATCTCTTAGGGATGACCTGTGATTCAAGCCTCACTTCCGTGTAGGGCTGTTCAAAATCGAACTGTAACCGTTAACCAAATCGAACCGATGGCTTATTAGCTTATTGGTATCGTATTATCGGGGTAATGGTTGGTGAACGGATTGAGGTTTTATAATTAACGGCTTAACGTCTTGGGGACGGATTACTCAATTTTCTTATTGGATAAACCGTTAACCCATTAAGAATTTTTATATTTATATTTTTATCCTATGTTAGTGAAATTATTGGATTCCTTTTTATTCCATTTTCTCCTATGTCGAGTAGATTGAATTTTAAAAAGAAAAAAAAAACTAAAATCATGTAACCTGGTATTAAGCGATGTCATGCAAACATGAAAGCCTGGTGCATTCATGTCATATTTTAAAGTACCTAAATAATTCAAAATAATTTAGAGATAAAGTTCCAGGCTTTTCTAGTTATTAGGAGCTTTGTTATGTAGCATAATAGCCTTGATTTGTAGGCGGAAATACTTCGTTTTTGACTCATTCAACAATCGAGTGCAAATTACAAAGTGTTAGTAGATTCTATCATGTAGCAACAGACTAGGATTGTTCAAAAAACTTATAATTGATGTATCCGATAAACTGCCTGATAACCGCCCAATAATTATTAATCTGACACCAATCCGCATATTGTCTTATTGGATCGCCAGGGGATTACTATATTTATAATTCGATAACCGATACGCCGAACCGTTAAGCGTAATTATCAGCCCGATAAGCATTTCTACTTCCGTGTCCACCCTCGGTTCCTATCACGACCCCAACTCCATCGTAGGTCATGATGGCGCCCGACACCGTTGTCAGGCAAGCCAATTCTAATTCAACTAATGAGTTTTCATTATTTTTATCAAAACAACCCCAACATTTTCAATTAACAGTTAAGATTTTAACCAGTCAATAATTAACAAGTTCGTAATAATGTAATTACATCCCAAAATAATAGTCTACAAGTGTGTGCCAGGAACTAGTGTCACAAGTACTAGGGCAACTGGTAAAATGTACAAAAATACCACTATCCTACTGCCTGAGACAGAATAGACAGTACATAATCAACAACAAAAGAAGAGAACCCCGGTATGCTGCTGAACGGCTCAGGAGGGCAGCTCACGATGAGATCTCGATCAGGAGTCAGGAACGCGCGCCGGAGGGGTAACTAGATGCATCTGCCTCAGATCCTGTACAGTTAAGCACATAAGCGTAGTATGAGTACATAAACAACATGTACCCAGTAAGTATCCAGTCAAACCTCAAAGAAGTAGTGACGAGGGATCGACTTGACACTTACTAAGGTCAATATCGATAATATTTAAGGTTTCGCTGAGCATGGATAGCTTGAATATAATGACAGTCTCAGAACAAGGAGAAAGGTATATCAATTGCAATCATGTCATATAATAACTTACATTTCAAAACATTTAAACAGAGTAAATCATGGATGAATTTCACATAAACAACATGAGCACATTATGCCGAGGTCGTATGGCCCGATCCACATAATAATAACTGTGCACTGCCGGATGGTCGAATGGCGCGAACCATAGATGCATCTATTTCTACCAAGGCGATCGGTCGGATCCACAAATAGCAATTATTATCAAGAAGGCACACATTGTTCATTTATAGTCAAATAAATTCATACAAGTTCTCAAGTAAGTGTGTACATTTGTTTATATTTATTTAAAATTCGTAATATGTCCTAAGTGATCTCAGTTAGAAAGCAAGAACACAAGCATCTGCATGTATGGCATGATACGGGTCCTAAACTACCCGGACAATTAGCATAATAGTAGCTACGCACGAACTCTCGTCATCACGTGCGTATTAGCCCCCACAGATAGTCACATACATTTATTTAGTTCACCTAGGGGGGTTATTTCCCTCTTACGAGGTTAGAAAGGAGACTCACCTTGCTCCAAAGCTTACTTCCAATTTCAAGAACGCGCTGAAACCCTCAATTCGAAGCCGAACGATCCAAAACTAATCAAACGGGGTAAGAACTAGTCAATACAAGCTCAAGAGTTCATATTCTAACTATTAATGTAATTTCCCAACTCTAAATACACGTTTCCTAAAATCCATCCCCGGGCCCACGTGCCCGGATTCTGGAAATTCTCGAGGGATGTTGTTACCCATAACCTAAGGATCAAGAATATATGATTTTTATTTCATTCCATAAAAAATTTCGTGGTTAAATCTTGTTTCTATCAAAACCCTAGGTTTTACTCTAAACCCACGATTTTCACTAATTTACAAGGTTTCATCTACCCCTAAACTATGTACTAAACTCACATTATGTAGAAATAAATTACCTCACAATGCTAGGCTGAAATCCCCTCTTTGGAAGCTCCAAAATCGCCCAAGAATTGAATGAAATGTGTCAAAAATGACATATTTCCAGTATTAAATAAAGGCATTGCGTTCAGCGATTTCCGCACCTGCGTTTAGGGGACCGCATCTGCGGTCTCGCTTCTGCGAGGGAAGGTCCGCATCTGGGGAATTGGACCAGACTGGCTGGGACCGCATCTGGGGTCCTGGGGCCGCTTCTGCAGTTTCGCTTCTGCGAAAGAAGGGCTGCACCTGCGAAGGGTCGACCGCTTCTGCGGTCTCGCACCTGCGGCTGGCCAGCCGCAGGTGCAGATATGACAGCAACCTGGAGCTTCAGCTCATTCCAAAATTTCCTAACTCAACTCGAGCCTCGTCCGATAGACGCTCGGGCCCCCCGGAGCCCTGCCCGAACATACCGATAAGTTGGAAATCATAAAACGAACTCGATCGAACCGTCGGAATGCCCGAAACAACGCTAAATCTAAGAATCACCCCTAAAACCAATTGAATCAAACTTATGAACTTCAAGTTCTTCAATTCACATCCAATGCAACGAAAAACACTTATACTACTCGGATTGACACCAAATTTTGCGTGCAAGTCTTAAATGACAATACGAAACTATTCTCGGTCTCGGAATTCCGTTCGGACCTCGATAACACAAAAACCCGCTCCAAACCAAATATTTAAGAACTTCAAAATCCTTAAAAAAATCAACTTTCACTATTAGGCGCCAAAACGCTCCCCGGGTCATCCAAAACCTGATTCGGGCATACGCCCAAGTCCGAAATCATCATACGAACCTGTTGGAACCTTTAAATCCCGATTCCGAGGTCGTTTACTCAAAATATTGACCAAAGTCAAACTTGGCCTTTTAAGCCAACCTTAAGGAACCAAGTGTTCCGGTTCCAACCATCCCCGCAAGTTATAAATCAGTAAAAGCAAGTGCGGGAAGTATTATTTAGGGGAACGGGGTTCTTGAAAGCAAAACGACCAGTAGGATCGTTACATTCTCCACCTCTTAAACAAACGTTCGTCCTCGAACGGGTTTAGATTCATACCTGATGTGCTAAATAAGCGTATATCTGCTCTGCATGTCCTCCTCGGACTCTCAGGTCGCCTCCTCGATTTGTTGACCCCTCCACTGGACCTTTACCGTAGAAATCCTCTTGGATTTCAACTGGCGATCTTGTCTATCAACAATGCCAATTGGCTCCTCCTCGTAACCCAAGCTCTCGCCTAGCTGAATAGTACTGAAGTCTAACACATGAGACAAATCGGCGTGATACCTCCGAAGCATAGATACGTGAAATACTAGATGAACTCCCGATAAGCTGGGGGGGGGGGGTAGCGCAAGCTCATAGGCAACCTCCCCAACTCGCCTCAACACCTCAAATGGGCCTATAAACCTGGGGCTCAACTTGCCCTTCTTCCTGAATCTCATAATACCCTTCATCGGCGAGACCTTCAAGAGGACCTTCTCGCCGACCATGAACGATACATCCCGCACCTTCTGATCTGCATAACTCCTCTGTATGGACTGAGCTGCGCGAAGTCTCTCCTGAATCATCTTTACATTCTCCAAGGCATCTTTCATCAAATCTGTACCATACAACTTAGCCTCATCATGCTCAAACCACCCGATAGGAGAACGAAATCGCCGACCGTATAAAGCCTCAAATGAAGCCATCTCGATGCTGGACTGATAATTGTTGTTGTAAGAAAATTCGGCCAAACGTAAGAACTGATCCCACTACCCTCCAAATTCAATCACACATGCTCTGAGCATGTCTTCCAAAATCTGAACTGTCCGCTTCGACTGCCCGTCGGTCTGTGGGTGAAATGATGTGTTGAGCTCTACACAGGTCCCCTTCTAACTCTGTACGGCTCTCCAGAAATGGGAAGTGAATTGAGGGCCTCTATCTGATATGATGGAAAAAGGCATACCGTGCAACCGAACTATCTCCCGAATATAGATCTGAGCCAACCTCTCTGAAGTATAAGTAGTCACCACCGGAATGAAATGTGCCGACTTGGTCAACCTGTCGATAATGACCCAAACTGCATCAAACTTCCGCAATGTCTGCGGCAACCCAACCACGAAGTCCATGGTAATGTGCTCCCACTTCCACTCAGGTATAGGCATCTACTGAAGTAGGTCACCTGGCCTCTGGTGCTCATACTTAACCTGCTGGCAATTCAAACACCTAGCCACATACTCGACTATGTCTTTCTTCATCCGCCACCACCAATAATGCTGCCTCAGGTCACGATACATCTTCGTAGCACTTGGATGAATGGAATACCGCGAACTTTGTGCCTCCTCTAGAATCCTCTCCGTCAAGCCATCGACATTAGGAACACATAAGCGGCCTTGGAGCCGCAGAACACCATCCTCGCCAATAGAAACCTCCTTAGCACTACCCTGTAGCACCGTCTCTCTAAGAACTGCCAAATGCGGATCATCGAACTACCGAGCCTTGATATGCCCCAATAATGAAGACTGAGCAACAACACACGCAAGGACTCGGCTGGGCACTGAAATATCCAACCTCACAAGTCTGTTAGCCAAGGACTGAATGTCCAAAGCTAGTGGCCTCTCCTCTGCTGGTATGAATGCCAAGCTACCCATACTCTCGGCTTTCCTACTCAAGGCATCCGGGACCACATTTGCCTTGCCCGGATGATAAAGAATGGTGATGTCATAATCCTTTAGTAACTCAAGCCATCTACGCTGCCTGAAATTGAGATCCCTCTTCTTGATCAAATGCTGCAAGCTGCGATGATCAGTGTAAACCTCACATTACACCCCATACAGATAATGCCTCCATATCTTAAAAGCATGAACAATCGCTGCTAACTCTAGGTCGTGCATAGGGTAATTCTTCTCATGAATCTTCAGCTGACGTGAAGCTTATGCAATAACTCACCCCTCTTGCATCAATACACATCCCAAGCCAACGCGTGAAGCGTCGCAATATATCGTATACATCCCCAAACCAGAAGGCAACACAAGAACCGGTGCCGTAGTCAAAGCTGTTTGAAGCTTCTGAAAGCTCGCCTCACACTCATCGGACCAACGGAAAGGAGCAGCCTTCTAGGTCAATCTAGTCAGAGGTGATGCAATGGCAGAAAAGCCCTGCACAAATCAGCGGTTATAACCTGCTAACCCCAGGAAACTCCTGATCTCGGTCACTGAAGTAGGACGTGGACAACTCTGAACTGCCTCAATCTTTTTGGGATCCACCTCAATACCCTCTCCTGACACAATATGCCCCAAGAATGCTACTGACTCTAGCCAAAACTCACACTTGGAGAAATTAGCATATAGCTTCAGCTCTCGCAAGGTCTGAAGCACTACTCTCAAATGCTGCTCGTGCTCCGCCAGGCTACGTGAGTATATCAAGATGTCTTAAATGAAGACGATAACAAAGGAATCAATATAAGGCCCGAACACCCTGTTCATCAAGTTCATAAACGCCGCTGGGGCATTAGTCAAACCAAAGGATATCACTAGAAATTCATAATGGCCATATCTAGTACGGAAAGCAGTCTTCGGAACATCTGAGTCCCGAGTCTTCAGCTAATGATACCCTGATCTCAAGTCGATCTTAGAGAACACCCTAGCACCCTGCAACTGGTCGAACAAATCATCAATGCGCGGCAACGGGTACTTGTTCTTGGTGGTGGCCTTGTTCAACTGGCGGTAATCAATGCACATCCGCATAGTCCCATCCTTCATCTTCACAAACAACACTGGTGCACCCCACCGTGACACACTCGGTCTAAATATCCTCTTTGCTAACAACTCCTCATGCTACTCCTTCAACTCCTTCAACTCTTTCGGAGCCATACGGTACGGTGGAATAGATATAGGCTGGGTGTTTGGAGCCAAATCAATAAAAAAATCAATATCACGATCCGGGGGCATGCAGGAAGGTCAGAATGAATCAATCGTCGGAGACTCAGTGGTGGTGTCCTGAACATAAGTTAGATAAGCCAGACAACCCTTCTCGACCATATGTCGAGCCTTCAGAAAAGAGATAACCCGACTAGATGTACTAACAGAGGAACCCTTCCACTCCAACCTTGGCAACTCTAGCATCGCTAGAGTAATAGTCTTGGCATGCAATCTAGGACGGCGTGGTATGGGGATAACAAATCCATGCCCAGGATGACCTCAAAGTCGGTCATATCAAGCAACAGGAGGTCTGCTCTAGTCTCGAAACCACAGAATGTGACCACACAGGACCGGTAGATCCGATCCACAACCACAGAATCAACCACAGGAATGGACACATGAACAGGAGTACCCAGGGACCCATGAGGAATATCCAGAAAATGAGGAAACATAGATGACACATATGAATAGGTAGACCCTGGATCAAATAGCACTGAAGCATCCCTACCGCAAACGAAAATAATACCTGTGATAACGGCATCTGAGGCCAATGCATCTGGTCTGGCCGGAAAAGCATAGAATCTGGCTGGAGCGCCGGCTAGCTGGCCTCCACCTGACTGAACAGTAGCTGGCCGACCTCTCCCTTCCTGACCTCCACCTCTAGGACGACCCCTACAAGTCTGTCCTCTGCCTCTGGGCGGCGGGGAAACTGGTTCTGTAATCATGGGCTGCTGATCCTGCTACACTGCCTTGCCCCGAAGTCTGGGGCAGTATCTCCTCATATGACTGAGGTCTCCGCACTCGAAACAACCCCTCGGAGCGGTGACCTGCTGCCCTGCTGTATGACCCTGATGGCCTATAGACCCACCAGAAGAAGCCTGAATAGCTGGTGGGCGATATGAACTCTCCGGTATGGCACTGAAGTAGGAACCAAAAGAACCCTGGGGACCTGAATACCCACTGGAAGAACCCTGGATGGCTGGCGGGCAGTAAGAACTCTCTGGAATGGCGCTAAAATAAGGGCGCGCTGGAGCACCTCGAGGAGGTGGTGGTGCTGAATACGGGGGCCTGCTGGGCCGACCCCTCCCAAAATGACTTCTGCCCCTAGCCGGGGCACCTCTAAACTCTCCAAAGAATCGGGCCTTTTTTTCCTGCTGCATCTGCTCTCTACCTCTCAAATGGTAGCCCTCAATCCTCCGAGCAATCTCCACTACCAACTGGTAAGGAGTCCCCATCTCCACCTCTCGGGCCATGTTGGCCCTAATACCAGAATGCAACCCTGCAACAAACCTCCACACCCTCTCTGCATTGGTAGGAAGTATCATCAGCGCATGGCGGGACAACTCAAAAAACCTCGCCTTATAGTCGGTCACCGATATTTGACCCTGCTCAAGCTGCTCAAACTGATACCGCAGCTCTTCCCTCTCACCTATCCAGGAAAAGCTGTGTGAACTAACCCCAAGTAATGGGAGGAGAACCCGCTGGCCTGCCAAGAACATAAGACTGCCACCATCTACGGGCCCTTCCCTCCAGCTGGAATATAGTGAAGTCAACCCCATGAGACTCCAATATCCTCATGTTGTGCGGTCTGTCCCTGCACCTATCAATGAAATCCTGGGCATCCTCATGATGCTCGCCTCCGAAGATAGGAGGGTGTAGCCTAGTCCATCTATCCAATAACTTCTGCGGATCGCCGTCCATAGGCGGTCTGGGCTCGGGTATCACTACAGCAACTGGCTGAGCCCCATCCGCGGGTAGTCCACCTTGGAGTCTGATACACTGCAACTACATGACCAGGAGCATGAGCAGTAGAGGTCTGTGCTCCTCCTCCCGGCTGAGATGTAGCTGGGTCTGCTGGAAATAAACCAGCTTGAGTCATGGTATCTATGAACCGCAACATACGGCCCATGACCTCCTGGAAACCCGGTGCTGTCATAAAGTCCGCCAGGCTAGGCTCAACTGCGGGCACCTCGCCCTGCTCCTCAATGATAGGATCCACTACAGGATCCGCCGGTGGTGCAACTAGGACAGCTCTGGGACGCCCTCGTCCGCTACCTTGGGCCGGTGCCCTCCCCCGGCCTCTGCCTCGGCCTCTAGCAATAGGGGGAGGAGGGAGGGGGGAGGGGGAGCTCCTCCCGGGTCAGGAACATCTGTCGTACGTGTCCTCACCATCTGTTAGAGATAAAGTTCCCGTCTTTTCAGTTATTAGGAGGTTTTTTATGTAGTATAATAGCCTTGATTTATAGGTGGAACTACTTTGTTTTTCACTCATTCAACAATCGGGTACAAATTACAAAGTGTTAGCAGATTCTATCATGTAGTAACAGACTAGGATTGTTCAAAAAACTTATAATTGATTTATCCGATAAACCTCCGGATAACCGCCTAGTAATTATTAATCCAACACCAATCCGCATGTTGTCTTATTGGATCGCTAGTGGATTACTATATTTATAATTCGATAACCGATAAGCCGAACCGTTAAGTGTAATTATCCGCCCGTTAAGCATCCCTATTTTCATGTCCTCCCTCGGTTTCTGTCACGACCGAAATTCTATCGTAGGCCCTGATGGCGCCCGACACCGTTGTCAGGCAAGCCAACTCTAATTCAACTGATGGGTTCTCATTATTTTTATCAAAACAACCCCAACATTTTCAATTAACAGTTAAGCTTTTAAGCAGTCAATAATTAACAAGTTCATAATAATGTAATTACATCCCAAAATAATAGTCTACAAGTGTGTGCCAGGAACTAGTGTCACAAGTACTAGGGCAACTAGTAAAATGTACAAAAATACTACTATCCTACTGCCTGAGACAAAATAGACAGTACATAATCAACAACAAAAGAAGAGAACTCCGGTATGCTGCCGAATGGCTCAGGAGGGCAGCTCACGATGAGATCTCGATCAGGAGTCAGGAACGCGCGCCAGAGGGGTAACTAGATGCACCTGCCTCAGATCCTATACAGTTAAGTACAGAAGCGTAGTATGAGTATATAAACAACATGTACCCAGCAAGTATCTAATCTAAACTCGAAGAAGTTGTGACGAGGGGTCGACTTGACACTAACTAAGGTCAATATCGATAATATTTAAGGTTTCACTAAGAATGGATAGCATGAATATAATGACAGTCTCAGAACAAGGAGAAAGGTATATCAATTGCAGTCATGTCATATAAACTTACATTTCAAAACATTTAAACAGAGTAAATCATGGATGAATTTCACATAAACAACATGTGCACATTATGCCGAGATCGTACGGTCCGATCCACATAATAATAACTGTGCACTGTTAGAGGGTCGAATGGCGCGAACCATAGATGCATCTATTTCTACCGAGGCGATCAGCCCGATCCACAAATAGAAATTATTATCAAGAAGGCACACATTGTTCATTTATAGTCAAGCAAAGTCATACAAGTTCTCAAGTAAGTGTTTACATTCGTTTATATTTATTTACAATTCCTAACATGTCCTAAGTGATCTCAGTTAGAAAGCAACAATACAAGCATTTGCATGTATGGCATGATACGGGTCCTAAACTACCTGGACAATTAGCATAATAGTAGCTACGCACGGACTCTTGTCACCACGTGCGTACGTAGCCCCCACAGATAGTCACATACATTTATTTAGTTCACCTAGGGGGGTTATTTCCCACTTAAGAGGTTAGAAAGGAGACTCACCTTGCTCCAAAGCTTACTTTAATTTCAAGAACGCGCTCAAACCCTCAATTCGAAGCCGAACGATCCAAGACTAATCAAACCGGGTAAGAACTAGTCAATACAAGCTCAAGAGTTCATATTCTAACTATTAAAGTAATTTCTCAACCCTAAATACAAGTTTCCTAAAATTCATCCCCAGGCCTACGTGGCCGGATTCCCGAAATTCTCTAGGGAAGTTGTTACCCATAACCTAAGGATCAAGAATATATGATTTTTACTTCATTCCATAACAAATTTCGTGGTTAAATCTTATTTCTATCAAAACCCTAGGTTTTACTCTAAACCCACAATTTCACTAATTTAAGTGGTGTAATCTACCCCTAATATGTATTAAACTCATATTATGTAGAAATAACTTACCTCACAATGCTAGGCTGAAATCCCCTCTTTGGAAGCTCCCAAATCTCCCAAGAATTGAATGAAATGTGTCAAAAATGATACATTTCCCGTATTAAATGAAGGCACTGCCTTTAGCGATTTCCGCACCTGCGGTTGGGGGATCGCATCTGCGGTCTCGCTTCTGCGAGGGAAGGTTCGCATCTGCGGAATTGGACCGGACTGGCTGTGACCATATCTGTGGTCCTGGGGCCGCTTTTGTTGTTCCGCTTCTGCGGAAGAGGGGCCCCATCTGCAGTTTCTGGGCTCCTCCCCTTGGGCCGCACCTGCGAAGGCTCGACCACTTCTGTGGTCTCGCAGCTGCGGCTAGCCAACCGCAGGTGCGGTTATGACAGAAACCTGGAGCTTCAGCTCCTTCCAAAATTTCCTAACTCAACTCGAGCCTCGTCCGATTGACGCTCGGGGACCCCGGGTCCCCGCCTGAACATACCGACAAGTTGGAAATCATTAAATGGACTAGCTCGAATCCTTGGAACGCCCGAAACAATGCTAAATCTAAGAATCACCCCCTAAAACCAATTGAATCAAACTTATGAACTTCAAGTTCTTCAATTCACATCCAATGCAACGAAACACACTTATACTACTCGGATTGACACCATATTTTGCGTGCAAGTCTTAAATGACAATACGGAACTATTCCCGATCACGAAATTCCGTTCGGACCTCGATAACACAAAAACCCGCTCCAAACCAAGTATTTAAGAACTTTTAAATCCTTGAGGAATCAACTTTCACTATTAGGCGCCAAAATGCTCCCGGGTCGTCCAAAACCCGATCCGGACATACGCCCAAGTCCGAATTCATCATACGAACCTGTTGGAATCTTCAAATCCCGATTCCGAGATCGTTTACTCAAAATGTTGAGCGAAGTCAAACTTGGCCTTTTAAGCCAACCTTAAGGAACTAAGTGTTCCAATTGCAACCCAAACTCTTCCAAATCCTGAGCCAACCATCCTCGCAAGTCATAAATCAGTTAAAGCAAGTATTGGAAGTCTTATTTAGGGGAACGGGGTTTCTAGAAAGCAAAACGACCAGTCGGGTCGTTACAGTTCCGGGCCGAACTTGCACTCCAGATATTTCGTCTT
Source organism: Nicotiana attenuata (assembly GCF_001879085.1). Taxonomy (NCBI): domain Eukaryota; kingdom Viridiplantae; phylum Streptophyta; class Magnoliopsida; order Solanales; family Solanaceae; genus Nicotiana; species Nicotiana attenuata. Next base: position 187,810 of record NW_017671746.1, read on the forward strand.
AGTCATGCTTAACTTGAAACCCTTAGACTCAAGGGCTTGTCCCCAAACCTTTAATCTCTTGTTAACGCCGCTTCGCATCTCATCGATCAGAATAATGTCATCAACAAATAACATACACCATGCACCTACCTTTGAATGTGGCGTGTTAGTGCGTCCATAATCAAGGCAAATAAGAATGGGCTGAGCGCAAATCCTTGGTGTAACCCCCATAACAACCGAAAAAATGCTCCAAGTCGCCTCCCACTGTCCTAACCCAAGTCATAGCTCCATCATACATGTCCTTAATTGCCCTAATGTGGGCAACCGGTACACCTTTAGCCTCTAGACATCTCCAAAGAACCTTTTTAGGGACCTTGTCATACGCTTTCTCCAGGTCTAATCATAATGTGCCATAATTTATTCACAATTCTGTGAAGTAGGTTAAGTTTTTTGGTTTTTCATCCGGCGTTTAGTACTTTGCTTAAAAGTTTTGCTTTATTAGGTAAAGCAGTTTCTATTAAAAGTAATTTTATATTCGAAACTTCATTCTAAAAATCCATACAAATTAAAAAAAATATATTTACTTTTCTCCGCAACCTTTATGGGTAAAAGTTGTTTTTTTCAAATCAAGCAATAATAGCACTAGTTTATTAGAAAAGCATATGCAGGTTTAGAAAAAAGATGAATAAATATTAGTGATGAAATTTAAGTTTTTCATCAATGTTGTTTAACTGACCATATGAAATTTAAATATAAACTAAAAATGAGTTGTGATTATTATGATTTTGAAACTTATATTCTTTCATTATATTCAAACGTGTGTAAACGTTTTTGAAATTATTAGACGTTGAAATAATGAAAGAAAAATTAGTTTTTGAAATATGTACTCAGTCAAATCCTCAAATGTAAGCGGGCCCCCAATTAATTATATGGACATGATTATTTTTTCCGTTTTTCATGGGGGATTTGCAATCATACCCTATATTTATGTCACCTTTTAACCTGTACCCTATTTTTAAAAACTATTGATTTCGTAACCAACTAACAAAAAATCCGTAATAGTATGACCATTACACCCCTTCAAAAATATATAAAAGATGCATCACGCATACCAGATTCAAAATTCCAGATCGCCTCCGTCTATCCTCCATCACTCTGTCTCTCCTCAGATCGCCTCTCGCAAACAAAATTTGAACGAGATTCAAATTCCAAATTCAAAATTACAAAATACATTGTAAGCATTCAAATTCATCTTCAGAATTGAAAATAGTTTTTGAAACTCATTGATTTCATCATATATGATTTCTGAACATGAACTCTTCACTAATGTGCTGAATTTGCAGTCTAAATCTGTTTCACGTTGAGTACTAACATTCTAATCCGACAAATTCAAATATGAAGAAGTTTTCCACTGTATAATATTAAGAATTTATTTGTTTATTTGCTAAATAAGCTGAAGTTATTTAGTTCATATGTAAACACTTCAGGAAAACGAGCAGAAATATAGCTGCACTGGTTAAAAAAATAAAGCATAAAACTTCAGCATGGATGTTGAAGTTTTATAGTTCATTTTTAAAAACTTCAGCATAAGAGCTGAAGTTTTCCTCCTACACTGGTTAAAAAAGTAAAACATAAAACTTCAGCATGGACGCTGAAGTTTTATAGTTCAATTTAAAAAACTTCAGCATAAGAGCTAAAGTTTTCCTCCTACACTGGTTAAAAAAGTAAAACATAAATCTTCAGCATGGACGCTAAAGTTTTATAGTTCAATTTTTAATAACTTTAGCATAAGAGCTGAAGTTTTCCTCCTACACTGGTTAAAAAAATAAAACATAAAACTTTAGCATGGATGCTGAAGTTTTATAGTTCATTTTTAAAAACTTCAGCATAAGAGCTGATATTCTTTTCCTACACTGGTTAGAAAAGTAAAACATAAAACTTCAGCATGGACACTGAAGTTTTATAGTTCAATTTTTAAAAACTTCAGCATAAGAGCTGAAGTTTTCCTCCTACACTAGTTAAAAAAGTAAAACATAAAATTTCATCATGGACGCTGAAGTTTTATAGTTCAATTTTTAAAATCTTCAGCATAAGAGCTGAAGTTTTCCTCCTACACTGGTGTAACGACCCGGCCGGTCGTTTTGAGCTCTAGCACATCGTTCAGCGGTTTGAAGCCCTGAGTAGCTTTTGTTCAGGTATTATGACTTGTACGCGTGGTCGGAATTGAATTCCGGGAAGTTCGGAGTTGATTCGGAGAGAGAATTCTCATTTTGGAAGTTCTAAGTTGAAAAAATTAACTAAGATTGGATTTTTGTGTAAACGACCTTGGAATCGGGATTCGAAGGTTCCAGCAGGATCATATGATGATTTCGGACTTGGGCGTATGTCCGGATCGGGTTTTGGAAGACCCGGGAACGTTTCAGCACCTAATGTGGAAGTTAGCATTTTGGAGGAATTTCATAAGTTTGGGTTGAAATGCATTTCAGTATTATCAATGTCCGTTTGGGATTTCGAGTATGGGAATAGCTCCGTATGGTGATTCTGGTACTGGGAGCGAGATCGGAAGTGAACTCGGAGGTCTGTGGGTCATTTTGGAGTCATTTGACTAAAGATAGAAATTTGTAGGTTTTTGAGAAGTTTGACCGAGAGTGGACTTTTTTGATATCGGGGTCGGATTCTGATTCCGGGAGTTGGAGTAGGTCCGTAAGGTCAAATATGACTTGTGTGCAAAATTTGAGATCAATCGGATGTGATTTGATAGGTTTCGGCATCAAATGTTGAAGTTTGAATTTCTCAAGTTCACTAAGTTTGATTTGGGATGTGATTCGTGATTGTAGCATTGTTTGATACGATTTGAGGCCTCGAGCGAGTCCGTAATGTGTTTTGGGACTAGTTGGCGTGATTGGTTGGGGTCCCGGGGGCCTCTGGTGGATTCCGGGTGGTTAACGGATCGAATTGGAATTTGGAAGAAGAGCTGAAGCTGCTGCCTGCTGGTGTAACCGCACCTGCAAGACTTGGGCCGCAGAAGCGGCCCTTGTGTCGTAGAAGCAGTTTTGGGCTGGCTGGGCAGGACCGCAGATGCGGTCATTTTCGCCGCGATGCGGGAACACACCTGCGGAAGGAAAGGCGCATGTGCGGAAATGCTGGGAGCACAGGGGTTATTTTAAATCGGGGGTTGGACTCATTTCAACACCATTTCTTCCATTGGAGCCAATTTTGGAGTAAATTTGAGGTGCCTTTTTCACCACCAAGCATGAGGCAAGTAATTTATGCTAGTTTTGAGTTAAATACATGATGATATACGGATTTGGACATGGAAACTAGTAGGAATTTGGGGTTTTGAGGGAAAACCTAAAAAATTGTTATTCTTGGGTTTTAACCACGATTTTGGGCATGAAACTAGGAGTAAATTATATATTTGAGTTCGTGAGGTTATGGGTAAACTTTATCTTCAAAAAGTTCGGAATCCGGGCACGTGGGCCCGGGGGCATTTTTGCCAACTTTTCGATCGAGGTTCGGAATTGCTATAAATTAGATTATTATGAGTAGTTGATCATATATTAATGGATTTTCATAATTGTTGGCTAGTTTTGGAGCATTGTGCATCAATTTGAGTCCTCGGAAGGGCGTGGAATGCCGGTTACGGAACTTCGGAGCAAGGTGAGTCTCCTTTCTAACCTTGTAGGAGGGAATTGTCCCCATAGGCGAGTTAATTGGTTATGTGCTCCTATTTATGGGGGCTACGTACGCACGAGGTGACGAGAGTCCGTGCATAGCTACTATTATGCTCATGTCCGGGTAGTCTAGGACCCATAAGCATGCTTTCTTGTAATAAATGCAACCTTGTTGACAAATTTAAGAATGCTTAAAACGTATCGAGCATGTAAATGAATTTCTAAAAGACTAATATTATTACTTGACTTTTAAAAGAGAAATTTGCCTTTTTCCTGAATAATTGCTCCTCGATGAATTATTAATTTGACTGTTGAATGTGTTTATCTATTGCGGACGGGCCGAACACCTCGGTAGATTAAATAGATGCATCTATGGTTCGCGCCATTCGACCCTCTGGCAGTGCACAGTTTAAATATTGTTGGATCGAGCCGTACGTCCTCGGCATGATTTGCGCATGCTTGTATTGCTTGCCTTGAAATTCATTAAAGTGATATTGTTTCTTCCCGGTTTGAGAATAAATGTATAAATGATGAAAAAGGAATTTAGGAATTTCCTATAAAAGAGAGAATTGCTTACTTGCTTCCTTCTATTGAATTACAATCATGTTTATAAAAATCCTCGATTAATTATATTATTATTGTATCATTATTGGACCACTAGTAAGTGTCGAAGTCGAGCTCTCGTCTCTACTTCTTCGAGATTAGACGGGATACTCACTGAGTACACGTTGTTATCGTACTCATGCTACACTTGCTGAGTATTTTTGTTGCACAGGCATATGCATCTCTAGCGGCCTAGTGGGCGTAGCAGCATGGTTGATATGGAGACTTAGGTGAGCTGCTCTTCTCGAGGCGACCCGCAGCCAGCAGAGTCTCTTTCAGATTTCCATATTTACTTTCTGTCCTATTTGTACTCCGGGCAGTTGTTGTATTATATTGTTTCCTAGAGATAGCTCATGTACTTGTGACACCAGGTTCTGGGATATCTATGGGATTAGTCAGTATTCTAAAATTGTTAAAGATATCATTATTTATTTAGTGAAATTTATTCTTTATTGTTTAGATGTATAAAAGAAGTGAATTAAGAAATATCTAAAATGATAAGTCACTAGTTATTTAGTGTTGGCTTGCCTGACAATGGTGTCCGGCGCCATCACGACCCTCAGCGGATTTTGGATCGTGACAACATGGTATCAGAGCACTAGGTTCCTGTAGGTCTCACGAGTCATGAGCATGTCTAGTAGAGTCTGGCGGATCGGTATGGAGACGTTTGTACTTATCTTCGGGAGGCTACAGGGCTGTTAGGAGCACTTCCCTTCTTGATTTCCTCATCGTGCGATTTGATTCCTTTGAGGCTTATGCCTTTATTTCTTTCCTATTCAATCTTAGGTGACGTGGAGCGTTAAATATAAATCAAGAATTGGGAAATTTTAAAGGTACTACAGAGGTGGTGCGGGATGCTTCTCCCAGCATAGCTGATTGGACTATTGTCATCGCTTTGTGGAAGGATATTTTGTCGTTTCAGCTCAGTAGTCGTACTTCTGAGAGCTTTGAGGCTAGGCACCTGTTGCCATGATGCTTATGAATGGTTGTCACGCAGTGTTAATGTGATGGTAAGATGCTTACCTACGTATTGGGGCGGTGAATGACTTGAAGGGAGGTTCACTCCGAGCATGATTTAGAGATTCGGTATTTTATTCCCGACGGGGAAAAGGCAATCGGGCTAAGAATGTTCAGATTTGGGTTGATGGAGTAACAAGGCTTGGTATTTGCGAGCGTGGTAGAATTTTCATCTGTGATGAGGTGCCGTTGTCCTTGGTGGATGTACTAAGTTCGCCGGTGTTAAGACCTTCAATAATTCGCCTTTGGGGCAGGATATTGTAAGATAGTATTGGAGAAGCGGCTGTCAGAGATCGCGGGGTGCGGTGGTTCAGGATTTAATGTGTATTTCTAATACTGACGGCTCGAGAAGGATGATCTTCGGAAAGGTTTAGAAGTTAGTAGCGGTCTATTGTCTCAAGAGCTACTAAGTTAGATTTTTTGATCTCAGGCATCAGCTGAGCAGCAAAGGTTATGAAGGACATACGGAAGGTGTCATACGGTGGTTAAATTTCTAGAAGGCCAAGTGTAAGAAGTGGAAGTCGAATAGTTGCTTAAAGAAGAGGGTTTGGCCAAAGTGGGAGAGTGGCAGAGCAGCACGCGGATGCAGTGGCAGGATAACTACACCCTTGAGGAAAGTTTGGGGTGATTTGGGAATTTTAGTGGACGGTGATTGAGTCTACAAGCTTAATTTGAAAATATTGGCTAGCATAACGGCGGGAGATTTGATATGACGGAAAGGAGCTGCTTGATATGAAGAAGGATACAACATAACTTTGAACTGGGGGATATTGTCACACATCTAGTTGATGTCCCTAAGAAGTGACCGGACTAGTACAATTGGTAAATGAGCACGGGCTCTTGATGAGTTACGAATGACGTAGTGATTGTGCCTCGTGCAGCAGCGTTGAAAGATGTCGGCATGTAATCTCCACAGGTGGGTTATCTCCTGTGAGCAGATCAACGGTCGCGTGGTTGGCGAAGCTTCTGCGAAGAATCCTACTGGCTATCTGGTAAGGAGGTCGGACATGTGAATGTGGTTAATGATTCGGAGTGTTCATAAATGGTTTACAGAAAGATTTCGAGGAGCTTGGCGGGTTGGTTGTGCTAGATCATGTCAGCAATGAAGAAAGAATCTTGTTGGATTCCAGAGTTGCGTAATGGTGGCTTCAAGCTAAGTGGCAGAGTCCTACCGCCTATGATTGGGTTGTATGATTATCTTCTTGTGAGGTTTCGGTTTATCGGCGTATTGGTAAGTTATTTCGGCTAAGGAAACAGAACATCAATAGTAATTTGAGCAAACGAATTGAGGAATGTGTTCTATAATTGGCATCATCGATTCATGTTCGAGCTTTGGGAAGACTCGGGAATTATGCTTCACGTAGAAGTGAGTTGCAAGGAAGGTGACTCGGCCGGGCGCTTCTTTGAGAGGGTGGTCATGTGCTAGCGGAGCCTTGCAGTTGATTATATTCGGGACCATGCCAGAGTGGGTGACTCTCACTAACGGTCCTCGTGAATTCAGAGGTTAAAAATGCGGTGCCTAAGGGTTCAAGACCGCGTATGTTTAAGAATCGAGCTTGTGAAGCAGCTTATGATAAGAGGCTCAGAACTGTTCTAAGAGGTCATGGCTTGCAGTGTAGCATTTGGGAGGAAAGGGAGAAAAGGACTTCGAATTCGTAGAGGAATTATCAGAATAGATGTGCCAGTCGAGATGCGAATATGCCTACAAGGAAGGTATGAAGTGGTTCGTGGGATTTGAGACAGCATGGTCTCGTGTTACAAGGCCACTCGGGATGAGTGCGGGTTGAGTGTGTTATGTGTTGAAGGAAGATACTATTATTTAAAGACAATTAAGGATAAATTTGAAGAGGTTGGATTGTTTAGCCATAGTTGAATTGGCATATTGGTGGCAGTGATCAATTCCTTGAGTGTGATTGAAGTATGCAAGTGATTTGTGACGGTACGTGTGAAGCTTGTCGACCGCCATAATTGATTTTATTCGGAAGTATTCTAGTATTGTGGCATGTTATGTGTAGGCGGATCCCGGAAGGGCTATGGTGGCTTAGACCACTACTTGAAGGTTGCATATTCTACAGTCATGAAGATATTACTCGTGTGTTACCATGGTTCTCTCAGAATGAGTTAAGTAAAAAGTGTTTACCCTATTAGTGATTCGAGAGTTATGATGAAACTCTGGCAGTATCGTATATTGGCATGTTAGGTGCAGTGAGCGGTATGAACTTGAAAATGAGGATCAAGGTTGCGACTTGGTGTTGACGAGGATGCCACGAGCTCGGATGAGCATGAAAGGGATTTGAATGTTTAGAGTAAGTTGGCATTGTCTTCAATGTCACCTGAGATCGGTGTTTTGTGAAAGAGGCTTTGCATCCTGGTTATGGATTCTTGATCGCTTTTCAGCATTAGTGCGGCCGGTGGTATGTATATACAGACTTGTTAGCTGTTACGGAAGGTCGTGGGAGCGTGTTCCACGGGAAGATTGTATAAGTGTGGCATCTAGTCACTGATTGATTGGAGAATGAAACCAAGTATGGAGATTGTAGTGGTATCGTTAATTTGAGAATTTATGCCTAGAGCGCACTCGGTTTATTGGGTTATGGACTGTGGAGGATTACTTCGGTTATGATGGTTGTTCGTGTGTGTTATGGGAAAAAAATGGATTATTATGGACCCAGAAAAGATTATTGACCTAGTTTAGTACGATCAGAATCAGCTTGAGGTCTGTGGATGGATTTAAATATGAATATGGGCTCTATATTGGGCCGAATGTGTTCATTCCAGCATAGCTCTCCTTATGGAGGAGTATTCGGACGTTGGATGTTATTTAGTCGTCGGCTATTTCATGTAATGCTATATTGTGCCGTGTGAGTTGTGAAACGGCTTGGTAAATTTCTTATGTGTTGAGGTTCCGCGTAGCGATGATGTTATGTGAACAGGATGGCTCTTTAGTTTCAGAACATTTATCGCACTTCAGTTGTGCTTGAGTTTGTCAGCTTATTGCGCTATATGTCCCCTCAGGGATGGTATTATGCACTTAGCGTGCTTATGATCGATGTTCGGTATTGTGTTGTAATGAGCAATTTAGCTCGATGTGTATCTCCTTATGTGAATTTTATGTGTGGATCGGGTGGCACGCCGCCATGGGTATGTTGGTTGGATCGGGTTGCACGCCGCAACAGTGTGATGATATTTGCAGTCCCTTATATTCTATTTTGTGTGTTTTGTTTCCCTTTTGTCTGAGGAAAGTTCATATTTAGCTGCGTGAGTGGAGTAGTCCCTTCTAGGGCTCGTCTTTCTTATATATCACGTTCGAGTTGGTAGCCTATGGGTACATGGTGGCATCATATGAGACTTTTGGTCATGTCTAGGGTGGCTTGTTGCCTGAGCAATTCGTACTGGGTGAGACAAGGTTATTTGACCTAGGATCAGTGCAATCGGATGGTATGAAGTATATTAAAGAGCAAAGATCATTATTTGGGTTCAGAATGAGGTAATGTTCTTGTCAGGAGTGTAGCCCCAATGATTTGTTGACTTAGCAGTTGGTTATGAATTTCTACGCGTCTCCTCCGTCGTGGCGGTATTGTAAGAGTTGGAACAAGACATATATATATCTTGAGGTGCGTTGTGAGCATCCGATTCGGGGAATGTTGGTTATTAGGATCGGGGAATGTTATAATGGTCCTGTGAATGATGTGAGGCATGGTGAGAATTCAGCGAAGGTATGCAATCATGTTCTGATACCTCGTGTAGTGATTGATACAGTGCTCATATATTGGAAGCAGGCCTTACGGAGAATTCCGGATGTTGGAATTGGGTTCTAAGCTTAATTGTTTGAATAAAAGAGAATATCTCCCGATTTGATCGAATTATTGTGCTCAACTGAGCTGTGGTAGCACGGGTAGGTGCTCAAGGTGTTAAACTCTGGTGCCACTCTTAGCATGTTCGAGGACGAACGTATGTTTAAGTGGGAGAGGATTAACGACCCGACCGGTCATTTTGAGCTCTAGTGCGTCGTTCAGCGGTTTGAAGCCCTGAGTATCTTCACTTCAGGTATTATGACTTGTACGCGTAGTTGGAATTGAATTCCGGGAAGTTCGGAGTTGATTTGGAGAGAGAATTCTCATTTTGGAAGTTCTAAGTTGAAAGAATTGACTAAGATTGGATTTTTGAGTAAACGACCTCGGAATCGGATTCGAAGGTTCCAGCAAGTTCGTATGATGATTTCGGACTTGGGGTATGTCCGGATCGGGTTTTGGAAGACCCGGGAACGTTTCGGCACCTAATGTGGAAGTTAGCATTTTTGAGGAATTTCATAAGTTTGGGTTGAAGTGCATTTCAGTGTTATCAATGTCCGTTTGGGATTCCGAGTCTGGGAATAGCTGTGTATGGTGATTCTGGTATTGGGAGCGCGATCAGAAGTGAATTCGGAGGTCCGTGGGTCATTTGACTAAAGATAGAAATTTGAAGGTTTTTGAGAAGTTTGACCGGGAGTGGACTTTTTTGATATCGGGGTTGGATTCCGATTCCGGAAGTTGAAGTAGGTCCGTAAGGTCGAATATGACTTGTGTGCAAAATTTGAGGTCAATCGGATGTGATTTGATAGGTTTCGGCATCAAATGTTGAAGTTTGAATTTCTCAAGTTCACCAAGTTTGATTTGGGATGTGATTCGTGATTTTAGCGTTGTTTGATATGATTTGAGGCATCGAGCGAGTCCGTAATGTGTTTTGGGACTGGTTGGCATGATTGGTTGGGGTCCCGGGTGCCTCGGGTGGATTCCGGGTGGTTAACGGATCGAATTGGAATTTGGAAGAAGAGCTGAAGCTGCTGCCTGCTGGTGTAACCGCATCTGTGAGACTTGGGCCGCAGGTGCGGAGCCGCAAAAGCGGCCCTTGTGTCGCAGAAGCAGTTTTGGGCTGGCTGGGCAGGACCACAGATGCAGTCATGCGTAGGTGCGGAAATGCTGGGAGCAGAGGGGTTATTTTAAATCGGGGGTTGGACTCATTTCAACCCCATTTCTTCCATTGGAGCCAATTTTGGAGCAACTTTGAGGTGCCTTTTTCACCACCAAGCATGAGGTAAGTAATTTATGCTAGTTTTGAGTTAAATACATGATGATATACGGATTTGGACATGGAAACTAGTAGGAATTTGGGATTTTGAGGGAAAACCTAGAAAATTGTTATTCTTGGATTTTAACCACGATTTTGGGCATGAAATTAGGAGTAAATTATATATTTGAGTTCCTGAGGTTATGGGTAAACTTTATCTTCGAAAAATTTCGGAATCCGGGCACGTGGGCCCGGTGGAATTTTTGCCAACTTTTCGATCGGGGTTAGGAATTGCTATAAATTGGATTATTATGAGTAGTTGATCATATATTAATGGATTTGCATAATTGTTGGCTAGTATTGGAGCGTTGTGCATCAATTTGAGTCATCGGAAGGGCGTGGAATGCCGGTTACGGAACTTCGGAGCGAGGTGAGTCTCCTTTCTAACCTTGTAAGAGGGAATTGTCCCCATAGGTGAGTTAATTGGTTATGTGCTCCTATTTGTGCGGGCTACGTACGCACGAGGTGACGAGAGTCCGTGCGTAGCTACTATTATGCTCATGCCCGGGTAGTCTAGGTCCCAAAAGCATGCTTTCTTGTAATGAATGCAACCTTATTGACAAATTTAAGAATGGCTAAAACGTATCGAACGTGTAAATGAATTTCTAAAAGACTAGATATCATTACTTGACTTTTAAAAGAGAAACTTGCCTTTTTCCTGAATAATTGCTCCTCGATGAATTATTGATTTGACTGTTGAATGTGTTTATCTATTGCGGAACGGGCCGAACGGCTCGGTAGATTAAATAGATGCATCTATGGTTCGAGCCATTCGACCCTCTGGCAGTGCCCAGTTTAAATATTGTTGTATCGGACCGTACGTCCTCGGCATGATTTGCGCATGCTTGTATTGCTTGCCTTGAAATTTATTAAAGTGATATTGTTTCTTCCCGGTTTGAGAATAAATGTATAAATGATGAAAAAGGAATTTGGGAATTTCCTATAAAAGAGAGAATTTCTTACTTGTTTCCTTCAATTGAATTACAATCATGTTTATAAAAATCCTCGATTAATTATATTATTATCGTATCATTATTGGACCACTAGTAAGTGTCGAAGTCGACCTCTCGTCTCTACTTCTTCAAGATTAAACGGGATACTTACTGAGTACACGTATTTTTCGTACTCATGCTACACTTGCTGTGCATTTTTGTTGCACAGGCAGATGCATCTCTAGCGGCCTAGTGGGCATAGCAGCATAGTTGATACGGAGACTTAGGTGAGCTGCACTTCTCGAGGCGACCCGCAACCAGCAGAGTCTCTTTCAGATTTCCATATTTACTTTCTGTCCTATTTGTACTCCGGGCAGTTGTTGTATTACATTGTTTCCTAGAGATAACTCATGTACTTGTGACACCGGGTTCTGGGATATCTATGGGATTAGTCAGTATTCTGAAATTGTTAAAGATATCATTATTTATTCAGTGAAATTTATTCTTTATTGTTTAGATGTATAAAAGAAGTGAATTCAGAAATATCTAAAATGAGAAGTCACTAGCAAAAGAGCTGAAGTTTTCCTCCTACACTGGTAAAAAAATAAAACATAAATTAAAATTTAATATCGAACATGCTGAAGTTTTTTAGTTCATTTTTAAAAACATCAGCAAAAGAGCTGAAGTTTTCCTTCTACACTGATTTAAAAAATAAAACATAAATTAAAATTTAATATTGCACGAAAACATCAGCATAAAGTGCTGAAGTTTTTGAGTTATTCTTTAACAACTTCAGCAAAAGGAGCTGAAGTTTTCCTCCCGGACTATGTATTTTATTTTGATTTTTTGGAAAAACTTCATACCAAAAAATGCTTATGTTTCAGGAATATGTAAAACATTTTTCATATAACTTTTTGTATGCTGAAGTTTTTAGTTCATCTGCTAAAAATGCTTAATATTTTGTCCTGTAATATGTAATTTTCGGATAAGTTTTTGCTAATTCCTCTGTTATTTTTTAAGTTAAAAAGGATTTTAAGTTCATGCTAGAAAACTCAGCAAATGGAGCTGAAATTTTCCTCCTGCACTATGTATTTTATTATGATTTTTTGGAAAAACTTCATACCAAAAAATGTTAAATTTTGGCGATTCGTTTTTTTGTTAATTCCTGCTTCGAAGGTTTAACTGTAGTTCATTTCTACTATTAATTTTTCGAGTATAGAATAAGAATTAAATATTAAAAAAAACGACAACAAAAAAACTTTAAAACAAAAAACAGAAACATTTACATTAAAACATTTAAAAAACATTAAATTAAATTAACATTAAAAAATAAAATTATAATCCTTTAACTAAAAGGATTAATAGTAAAAAAACAAAAATTAATCGTCCATATTATCATCATCATCGTTGTCACTCCCAGATGGACGATCGTCTTCATCAGCAAGATTATCAAATCTTGCAAACATCACAAGCGTATCAAGCTTGATGTTGATTTCTTGCAGCTCCCTGTCGTATTTCTCTATGACCTCATCAAGCTTCAACTCAAAAGCCTCAATGATGTCCTGTTTATGTAACGACCCGACCGGTCGTTTTGAGTTCTAGTGCTCCGTTCAGCATCCTGAGGCCATGAGCAGCTCCATTTCGGGCATTATGACTTGTACGCGTGGTCGGAATTGAATTTCGGGAAGTCCAGAGTTGATTTGGAAAGAGAATTCTCATTTCGGAAGCTTAAGGTTGGAAGAATGAATTAGGATGGGATTTTTGAGTAAACGACCTCGGAATCAGGATCTGCAGATTCCAACAGGTTCGTATGATGATTTCGGACTTGGGCGTATGCCCGGTTCGGGTTTTGGATAACCCGAGAGCGTTTTGGCGCCTATTGTGGAAGTTAGCATTTTTTGAAGAATCTCATAAGTTTGGCTTGAAGTGCATTTCAGTGTTATCAATGTCCGTTTGGGATTTCGAGTTTGTGAATAGCTCCGCACGGTGATTCTGGAGTTGGGAGCGCGATCGAAAGTGAATTCGGAGGTCCGTAGGTCATTTTGGAGCCATTTGGCTAAAGATAGAAATTTGAAGGTTTTTGAGAAGTTTGACCGGAAGTGGACTTTTTAATATCGGGGTCGGAATTCGATTCCGGAAGTTGCAGTAGGTCCGTAATGTCGAATATGATTTGCGTGCAAAATTTTAGGTCAATCGGACGTGATTTAATAGGTTTAAGCATCGAAAGTAGAAGTTGGAAGTTCTAAAGTTCATAAAGCTTGGATTGGGGGGTTGATTCATGATTTTAGCGTTGTTCGATGCGATTTGAGGCCTCGAGAAAGTGCGTAGCATGTTTTGGGATTGGTTGGTAGGTTTGGTTGAGGTCCCGGGGGCCTCGGGTGGATTCCGGATGGTTAATGGATCGAATTTTAAATTTGGAGGAGGGCTGAAGGATCTGGTTGCTGGTATTTTCGCTTCTGCGGTGGGCTAACCGCAGAAGCAGCCCCGCAGAAGCAGAAACGGAGCCGCAGAAGCGGTTTTTGGTCAGAGGTTCGAAGGCCGCAGATGCGGTCAAGGTTCCGCAGAAGCGGGACCGCATCTGCGGAGATCTGGTCGCAGAAGCGGGCGAGGGCATCGTGGGGAGAACCGCAGATACGGTCATAGTTCCGTAGAAGCGGGACCGCATCTGTGGGAGGCGTGTCGCAGAAGCGAGATACCGCACCGCAGAAGCGGTCGTGGGACCGCAGGTGCGAAAAATGCTGGGGCAGAATGACTGTTTTAAAAATCAGATTCTGGCCATTCTTCTATCATTTTTCACTTGGCATGGGCGATTTTGGGAAGCTTCAAGAGGGGATTTTCGTCATCAACGTTAAGGTAAGATATTCCCACATATATTGAGTTAAATACATCAATTATGTATGGATTTAGACTTGGAAAAATATAGAAAAATTGGACGTATTAAGTGTGTCGGTGTTATAATCTTCTACAATTCGCCTTTGGGGCAAGATATAGCAAAATAGTATTGGAGATGCAACTATCAGATATTGCAGGGTGCGATGGTTCAAGATTGGATCAGTATTTCTAATGTTGGCGGTTCGAGAAGGATGACCTTCGGAAAGGTTTAAAGTTAGTAGCGATTTGTGGACTCAAGTACTATGAAGATAGATTCTATTAAGGCAACAACCGGGCAGCAAAAGATGAGAAATGCATGCGGGAAGTGTCAGGCGGAGTTTTAAACTTCTAAAAAGGCCAAGTATATGAAGCGAAGGTCGAGTATTCGATTAAGGGGATGAGTTCCGCCAAAGTGGGAGAGTGGCGGAATTGCATATGGGCTTTGCAGTGGGATGACCACGTACCTTAAGGAGAGTTTGGGGCGATTTTAGAATATTAGTTCTTGATTATTGGGGTCTACGGGTCTAATTTGAAGTAGTGGTTCTTGTGCGGCAGGAGATTTAATATAACGGAAAGGAGCCGCTTGAATGAAGAAGGATACAACATAACCTTGAATTGGAAAGATGTTGCCGCACATTTAAATGATGTCCACGAGGGGTAAATGGACCTGTGCAGCTGGAGAGTGAGCTCAGACTCAGGACGGGTTGTGATGTCGTAGTGATTGTACCCCGTGTAGCAGCGCTGGAAGATGCCGGGAGTGATTTCTACAGGTAGTTCATCCCTGTGAGCAGGTTAGCGATCGCGTGGTTGGCGAGCTTCTGCGAAGAATTCTATTGGTTATACGGCAAAGGGATCGGTCGTGCGAATGTTGTTGATGATTCTGAGTATAAAAGAGGGTTTTCCATAGTAAGATATCGAGCATGTTGGCAGTGGATTGCGCAAGGATTATGTCAATAGGAGATTAAGAATCCTGGTAAATTCCAGAGTGGTGTAATAGTGGCTTCGAGCTAAGTGGGAGAGTCCCACCGCCTATGATGGGGTTGCATGGTTAATTACTTGCGAGGTTTCTGGTTATTAGCATATTGCTGAGCTGTTTCAGCTACGGAAAGGAACATAAGTGGTGAATTGAACAAATGGATTGTTAAAGGTGGGCTATCGTTGGCCTTATTGGCCCATGTCCAGACTTGGGGAAGGATTCAAGATTGTGTTTGTAAAGATGCAGGTCCCAAGAGAAGGGATTCTGCCAGGTGCATCACAAATAGGGTATTCATGTGCTAGAAGATTTATGGAATTGATTATATTCAGGACCAAGTCAGAGCGGGTGGCTCTCAGTAACGGTTCTAATGGATTCAAAAAGAGATAAAGTATGGTGCCTAATGATTTCGAGCCTATAAGTACAGTTAGGAATCAAGCTTTTGCAGAAGCTTCTGAGTGGAGGCCCAAAATGTTCTATGATGTTTTGACTTGCAGTGTAGAACTTGAGAGGAAAATGAGAAAAGATTTCGGATTCCTAATAGGATTAGCAGAATGGGCCTATCAGTTGAGGGTGCGAATATGCGTGCAAGGAAGGTATGAAGTGGTTCGCGGGATTCGGGACAGCATGGTCTCGTGATTCGAGATCACTCGAGATGGGTGCAGATGGAGTATGTATGTGTTGGGTGGAGTTAGTATTATCCCTAAGGCAATCAAGGATAAATTGGAAGAAGGTAGATTGATTAGCCATAGTTGAATTTTGCCTATTGGTGTTAGTGATCAGTTCCCTCAGCGGGATCGAGTTATGCAAGTGATTCGGGACGGTACGTATCAGGCTTGTCAGCCTCCGCAATTGATGTTATTAAGGAGCATTCTATTGTTATGGCTTGTTATGCGAAAGCAGATTCCGGAAGGGCTATGGTGGCTTAGACCACTACTTAGAGATTTGCATATTCTACGGTTATGAGAATTCACCTATGTGACACTATGGCTCTCCTGAAGTGAGTTAAGTGAAAAGTTTTTATATGATGAAGTGCTAACCTATTAGTGGTTCCAAAGCTATGATGAAAGAACGAGTCCTATTGTATATTGGCATGCTACGTGCAGTGAGTGGTATGGAATTTGGAGTGAAGATCAATGTAGCAGTTCGGTGTTGACAAGGATGTCACAAGCTCGGATGAGCGGGAAGGGAGTTTCGATGTTTAAGGTAAGCTAGTATTGTCTTCAGCGTCACCTGAGATCGGTGTTGGTGAAAAGGGTCTTTACGTCCTGGTTAATGATTCTTGATCGCTTTTCAGCGTTAGTACGGTCGGTAGTTTGGAGGTACGACCCAACTATTTGTTGTGGTAGGTTGTGGGAGCGTGTCCCCCAGGAGGATTGTATAAGTGTGGCAGGTAGTCACTTGATTGATTGAAGAACTAAAACCGAGTATGAAGATTTGTGATGATATCGATAAGTTGAGAATATGTGCCTGGAGGGTACTCAGTTACTGAGTTGTGGACTGTGGATGAGTACTCCAGTTATGATGGTTGTTCTTGTGTGTTATGAGAAGAGGGAAATTAGTATGAACTTTTGAAAGGTTATTGGTTTAGTTGATATGATCGCGATCGACTTGAGGTCGGTGGATGAATTTAAATGTGAATATGGGCTCTATGTCAGGCCAGTTGTGTTCATTTCAGTGATGTTCTCCTTGTGGAGGAGTAGTCAGGGTGTTATTTCTTCAGATATTTCGTATAGTGATACGTTGCGCCGTGTGAGTTGTGAGACGACTTGAGAAATTGCTTACGTGTTGAGGATCTGAGTAGAAATGATGTTATATGAGCCAAAAGGCTCTTGGGATTCAGATTATATATCAGACCTCAGTTGTGCTTGGGTTTTGTAGCTTATAGCGCTTCATGTTTCCTCAGGGATGTTATTATGCACTTAGCGTGCTTGTGACCGAAATTCGATATTTTATTGTAATGAGCAAATTTAGCTCGATGTGCAATCTCCTTATGTGAGATCTATGTTTGGATTGGGTTGCGCGCCGCAACAGTGTGATGTTGACTATAGTTTTCTATATGCTATTTTCGTGCGTCTCGCTTCCTATTTTTCTAAGGAAAGTCCGCATTAGTGCGCGAGTTAGGTAATTCCGTCCAGAGTTCGTTTTCCTTTGGTATCACATTCTAATTGGTAGCCTATTGGCATGTTGTGGCATCACACGAGACTTTTGATTATGTTCGGGGTGGCTTATTGCCTGAGCGGTTCGTACTGGGTGAGATGGAATCATTGGATTCAGGATCAGTGCAATCTGACTATATGGAATATATATTAAGGAGCAAAGATCACGATTTGGTTCAGAATATGGCAATGTTTCTTGTCAGAAGTATAGACTCAATGATGGGTTGACTCGGCAGTTGATTATGAATTTCTGCACATCTCTTCCGCTGTGGCGGTATTGTAAGAGTTAGAGTAAGACCGGTGTATGTCATGGGGTGCAATGGGAGCATCAGATTCGTGGAATTTCGACTAAGTTGATCAGAAAATGTTATTGTGGTTCGGCGAGTAAAGTGATGCAAGGTGTGAATTCAGCGAAGTTATGTAGTCATGGTTGGGTACACCGTGTGGTGATTGATACGGTGTTCGTATGTTGGAAACAGGCCTGACAGAGAATTCCGGATGTTGGAATTGGGCTCTAAGGCCTATCTGCTTGAATAAAAGGAAATATCTTCAGAATTGATCGAGAAAATGCCCTCAACTGAGTCGTGGTAGCACGGGAAGGTCATGAGGTGTTGGACAGTGATTTCAGACTGCTTCAGTGTAGTTCTCAGCACGTTCGAGGACGAACGTATGTTTAAGTGGGAGAGAATGTAACGACCCGACCGGTCGTTTTGAGTTCTAGTGCTCCGTTCAGCAGCCTGAGGCCATGAGCAGCTCCATTTCGGGCATTATGACTTGTACGCGTGGTCGGAATTGAATTTCGGGAAGTCCAGAGTTGATTTGGAAAGAGAATTCTGATTTCGGAAGCTTAAGGTTGGAAGAATGAACTAGGATGGGATTTTTGAGTAAATGACCTCGGAATCGGGATCTGAAGGTTCCAACAGGTTCGTATGATGATTTCGGACTTGGGCGTACGCCCGTTTCGGGGTTTGGATAACCCGGGAGCGTTTTGGCGCCTATTGTGGAAGTTAGCATTTATGAAGAATCTCATAAGTTTGGCTTGAAGTGCATTTCAGTGTTATCGATGTCCGTTTTGGATTTCGAGTCTGTGAATAGCTCCGCATGATGATTTCTGGAGTTGGGAGCGCGATCGGAAGTGAATTCGGAGGTCCGTAGGTCATTTTGGAGCCATTTGGCTAAAGATAGAAATTTAAAGGTTTTTGAGAAGTTTGACCGGAAGTGGACTTTTTGATATCGGGGTCGGAATCCGATTCCGGAAGTTGCAGTAGGTCCGTAATGTCGAATATGATTTTTGCGTGCAAAATTTGAGGTCAATCGGACGTGATTTGATAGGTTTAAGCATTGAAAGTAGAAGTTGGAAGTTCAAAAGTTCATAAAGCTTGGATTGGGGGGTTGATTCATGATTTTACCATTGTTTGATGCGATATGAGGCCTCGAGCAAGTCCGTAGCGTGTTTTAGGATTGGTTGGTAGGTTTGGTTGAGGTCCCGGGGGCCTCGGGTGAATTCCGGATGGTTAACGGATCGAATTTGGAATTTGGAGGAGGACTGAAGGTTATGGTTGCTGGTATTTTTACTTCTGCGGTGGGCTAACCGCAAAAGCGGCCCCGCAGAAGCGGAAATGGATCCGCAGAAGCGGTTTTTGGTCAAAGGTTCGAAGGCCGCAGATGCGGTCAAGGTTCCGCAGAAGCGGGCGAGGGCATCGTGAGGAGAACCGTAGATGCGGTCATAGTTTCGCAGAAGCGGGACCGCATCTGCGGGAGGCGTGTCGCAGAAGCGAGATTGGGGTGGCCCAGGGAGGACCACATATGCGGTATTTGGACCGCACCTGCGGAACCGCAGAAGCGGTCGTTGGACCGCAGGTGCGATAAATGCTGGGGCAGAATGATTGTTTTAAAAATTGGATTTTGGCAATTCTTCTCTCATTTTTCACTTGGCATGGGCGATTTTGGAAAGCTTCAAGAGGGGATTTTCGTCATCAACGTTAAAGTAAGATATTCCTACCTATATTGAGTTAAATACATCCATTATGTATGGATTTAGACTTGGAAAAATGTAGAAAAATTGAGGTTTTGGTGGAAAACCTAGAAATTTCATTCTTGGAATTTAACCACGATATTGAGCATAGAATTTAGTGAAAATTATATATTTGAGTTCCTAAGGTCATGGGTAATCTTTATCTTCGAAAAATTTCGGATTCCGGGCACGTGGGCCCGAGGGCGTTTTGGTCAACTTTTCGATCGGAGTTAGGAATTTCTATAAATTAGATTGTAATGAATAATTGAGCATATATTAATGGATTTGCGTAACCGTTGGCTAGTTTTGAAGCGTGGTGCATCAATTAGAGTCTTCGGAAGGGAGTGGAATGCCAGTTTGGACCTTCGGAGCGAGGTGAGTCTCCTTTCTAACCTTGTAAGAGGGAATTGTCCCCATAGGTGAAATAATTGATTATGTGCTCCTATTTGCAGGGGCTACGTACGCACGAGGTGACGAGAGTCCGTGCGTAGCTACTATTTTGCCATTGTCCGGGTAGTTAGGGCCAAAAATCATGTTATACTTGGATTATTTATGAGCCTATTGACAACTTGAATTGGTTAAATCACCTTGGATTAGTAAATGAATTTAAAAAGAGATAAAACATCATTTTTCCTGAATTGTTAAAAAGAGAAATTGTTCTATTTGGATAAATATTCCCGATAAGTTCTTAATTGACTGGTTGAGCATGTATCTCTATGTGTACCTGCGTCGCATGCATGATTCGCGAGCAGGGTATGTGTTTATTTATGGAACGGGTCGAACGCCTCGACAGATTAAATAGATGCATCTATAGGCGCGCCGTCGACCTTCGGCAAGTGCACAATTTATTTGTTGGATCGGGCCGTCGCCTCGGTGTGATTTGCGCATGTTATATTGTTGCTTGAGAATTTTAAATGTGAATTGTGCCCTTCGTGGCTTGATATAAATTGATAAGATAATAAAGAGTAAACCTTGAAATTCCTTGATTATTTGTTGAAGGAGTACATGTTTTCTGGCTTCGTGAATTAGGACTGCTATATAAATCCATGATATCCTCACATTTTTAGTATACTGTCAATTGACCTCTAGTAAGTGTCGAAGTTGACCATCTCGTCTCTACTTCTTCGAGATTAGACGGGATACTCATTGAGTACACGTTGTTTACGTACTCATACTACACTTCTGTGCATTTTGGTTGCACAGGTATATTTATCTCTAGCAGCCCACTGGGCATAGTAGCACGGATGATTCGGGGACTAGGCGAGTTGCATATTTCGAGGCGGCCCGCAGCTAGTAAAGTTCCTTCCAGCAAATTGTATTTTCTTTCTGTCCAATGTATTCCGGACGGATGTCGTATTGTATTTTATTTCCTTATCAGTAGATGCTCATGCACTTGTGACACCGGGTTCTGGGATGGTTTCTAAATATTTTGTATTGATTGCTAGTATTTAATTTGAACTGAAGCAGTTATCTTTTTACTTATGAAATTTAAAGGAAAATCTTGGTTTTTAAAATTGTTAAAATTGGAGTTTAATTAAGTAATTGGTTGGCTTGCCTGACAGCGGTGTCCGGCGCCATCACGACCCTTAGTGGAATTTGGGTCGTGACATTCTATATCTGCGACACCATATTCATGATGGCCTGTCTATCTTACACCTTATATTCTACCACCTGAGTTGTGTATGACAAGTCCACATATATTCTTAAATTGTATTATCCCCGGTCCACGTAATCTGAAAAGTTTGATTGATGTATTTTTGCAACCTTTGATTGATGAGCTAAAACAGTTGTGGTATGGCATATCAACCAAGCAGAATTTCAATTTGCGTGCTAACTTAATGTGGACTTTTAACGATTTTCCTGCGTATGGAATGTTGTCTGCGTGGATGACTGTTGGGAAGCTAGCTTGTCCTTACTGCATGAAAAATGGTAAAGCGTTCACTTTGAAACATGGCCGAAAGCAATCATGGTTGTCACCATCAATTCTTGCCTCATGATCATGAGTTTAGAAGGATGAAAAATGCATTCAAAAAGAATAAAATGGAATATGATTCTCCACCTCCGATACTTTCAGGTGAGGAAATTTGGGAAAGGGTCCAGAACTTCAGTAAAGTTACCGAGGCTCCACCTTATAGATTCTCCGGATATGGTGTTACTCATAATTGGATGAAACAGAGTATATTTTGGGAGTTGCCTTATTGGAAGGATAATCTTCTCCGTCACAACCTTGATGTCATGCATATTGAGAAGAATTATTTTGACAATTTGTTCAACACAGTGATGGATGTTAAAGGTAAGACAAAAGATAACCCGAAGGCTAGAATGGACTTACACGAATATTGCAGGCGACCTGAATTATACTTGCAGACAACAAACAATGGTAAGGTGTTCAAGCCCAAAGCAAGTTACACATTCACTTCGGAGGAAAGACGACAAATTTTTGATTGGGTTACGAAATTGTAGATTCCTGAGGGTTATGCATCGAATCATGGAAAAAAAAAGTAGATATGGAGGTTGGGAAGTTGAGCCATTTGAAAAGTCATGACTGTCATGTTTTCATGGAGACCTTAGTGCCTATTGCATTTTGTGGTTTGCCTGAAAGAATCTGGAAACCTATCACAGAGATTAGTTTGTTTTTTGAAGACTTGTGTTCTACCACATTAAGGGAAGAAAGCCTACTCTGCATGGATGAGAACATTCGTGTAACTTCTAGTAAGATGGAAAAAATATTTCCATGTGGTTTCTTTGATGTGATGGAACACCTTCCAATCCACCTTGTACACGAGGCACGACTTGGAGGGCCTGTTTAATACAGATGGATGTATCCCTTTAAGAGGTAATATTATAAGTTTGATGTAGTTTTCTATTTTATTTGAATGTTCTTGGCTAACATGACATTATGTAGGACAATTGACAAATGCAAATAATTTGTTAAGCAGAGGAATAGGATTGAAGCATCTATATGCGAAGCTTATCTTGCAAAGGAAACTGCACATTTTTTTTCTTATTATTTTGAGAGTAACGTGCCATGTTCTAGGAATAGGCCCAATAGACACACGGTCGAATATGTGAATGATCCATTACATCCACCAATGTCCATATTCAATCAACCAGGCCGATGTTCTAAGGATGTTAGAAAGAGAAGTTTGAGTGATATGGAGTACAAGTCAGCTACACTTCATGTGTTGCTAAATTGTCCCGAAGTTGTACCATTTCTCAAGTATTGATTTTGTTAGTTATCAAAATATAAAATTTACTGTGATTACATATTGGTGCAACTACTAAAAATATTTGATGTGTCACAGTCACTTCGTGGGTCAATTTGGCCATGATGCTGTATATACGAGATTGATATGTGATTCAAACAATTTGTAAGTTTATCCTGATAATGTTCTAACACTATGTAGGTAAATAATATTTGTAAGTTATGCTAACTTATGAATTTTCTTAACACTATGTAGGTAAATAATATTTGTAAGTTATGCTAACTTATGAATTTTCTTAACACTATATAGCTAAATAATCCAAATAATGGTGTAAACCAATTTTTGAAAGATATATCTTGGGACCTGGGCTTCAGGTCACAACAATGTCTAAGTACATAGTGAATGGTTATAAGTTCCATACAGAGGTTGCTCTAAAAATAAAAATAGAAACAACAGCGGGGCGTGGGTTCAAGGTCTGATGACAACCAAGTTAGAGATATTGATTATTATGGTGTGCCCAAAGAAATAATAGAACTAGAATATACAGGTTGGTCATATAAGAAATTGAACTCTTTAGATGCAAGTGGTTTGACCCAAATCCAATAAGAGGTACAAGAATACAAAACCAATACAACATAATTGAGCTTAATCATACGAGGGAGTATGATCGCAATGATCGTTTTATAATTGCACATAATGTTAGGCAAGTGTATTATTGTTACACCCCGTAAGTTTAACAACCTTGATATATATATATATATATATATGTGTATGTGTGTGTGTGTGTGTGTGTGTGTATATATATATATATATATATATATATATGAGTCTTTAGTCATTATTGAGTAGGTGGCAAGACTTAAAGGTCTTCTGAATGTGGTTAAGCCACCATTCCTTATTTAATGCATCTCCAATTAAGAATCTGAAAGGAATATAAGTCATTAATTAAAAAAAATCATGAAAGCAACGATAAGATTCATGAAAGCAACCTATTAGTCATTATCTTAAGAAGTCATTCAACAGTAATGTTAGTATTCTTTCGCTATTTTGCACAAATTTTCTTTGTTTTGCTGCTTTACTAATTCTTACTAAGTTCCAATGAGCAAAACGAATAGAAAGCAATTATCTGTATATCTACAAATGTCAAGTCAACATAACTCATTTTGTCGGAGTCAAAAATTGTGAAGATTAAGGAATCATTGGTCTAGAATTACACTAATTCAAGATACCAAATCTCCAGTAAAGCGAATAGCAAAAGGACGAAGTGTCTCAGAATTGAATAGTTTTGCAATTGTAAGGGAGTATGTGTCACGACCCGAATTTTCCACCACCGGGATCGTGATGGCGTCTAACATTGAACCCGCTAGGCAAGCCAACGTTACTGATTATTTTACCTTTTTCCTTTATCTTTAACAATTTACCAAATAATGTAAGAAAAACAGCGGAAAACCAAAATGCGGAAGAGCAGAATTTAACAGTTTAATTTAATACTAATACGAAATCCATAATAACACTCCACCCAGAACTGGTGTCACAATTTCACGGACTGTCTACGAATACTACAAATAGTGGTCTGAACAAGAAAATACAAATCTGTCTCGGAAGGAGATAAAACAGAATAAAAGAAGATAGAAGGGGGACGCCAAGGCCTGCAGACGCCTGCAGGACTACCTCGGGTCTCCACTGAACTGAAGGCAGCAACGTCAATCTACGGTGCGTACGGTCCAGCACTGGGATCTGCACAAGAATTGCATAGTGTAGCATTAGTAAAACCGACCCCATGTACTGGTAAGTGCCGAGCCTAACCTCGACGAAGTAGTGACGAGGCTACGACGGGGCATGACAATATATAACCTGCAGCAGTTTATAATAACAGAAAAAGAAGTACGGAATGAAAAATAACCGGAATTTGCATTAAAGGAACACAGGACTCAGCCAATCTACTAGTATTCAGCTATAACCAATCCTTAGGGAATTTCAGCACCTCAATAATAACTTCGACAGAAATAAATGCCTGAACAATAACTGATGCGGCACGCATCCCGATCCCACCATATAAACAATAACAATACCAATATTTTCAGCAATAACAATATCAATATTCTCAACAATAACAGTATCAATATTCTCCCTTATTCCTCCTTGTTGCGGCGCGCAACCCGATCCAACCTGTCCTCCCTTATTACTCCTTGTCGCGGCGTGGAACCCTATCCCACCAGACAATCACAAATCTACCTTATTCCTCCTGTTGCGGCGTGCAACCCGATCCCAACATATGTATATATCAACACCAATCACAATGAATAAACACAAGGTGTTTCACAAGTTAACTCAATTTCCACAATTCTTATACTTCAACTACACAATGGAATTTCGCCCCGATTATGAAACTTCACTCATGAAACCAAATCAACGAGACCAACCAACGTGCACCATAAGACACCAATCATTCATCATAAACCAGCGGGATAATAAAATGAAGCTACGAAACCAATAATACCTCAACGGGAACATCAACAACTAATGTGTAACAACTAAGTAATTCAATGAAGAGAACAACAATTAACATGAGCAATTAGACATGGAACATTTGTGATCAAGTAGCAATTAAGGCACGTAAGCATTTATGATCAAGTAGAAATTAAGGCATGGGGACATTTATGATTAAATAGCAGTTAAGGCATAAAAATAGTTTAAGCAAGTAGCAAATAGGACGAGAAATAGTATAATAGGAAACAAGGAAGGGGAAGCAAACTAAAAATGGAATTTGGTGGCGCATACGTACTCGTCACCACACCTATACGCCACACACATGATATTTCATTTAGCACATAAGTCGGGAACTCCTATTCCCTCAAGTCAAGGTTAGACCAAGCACTTACCTCAAGCCAACGGACAATTCAACACTCAACCACCGCTTTACCTCTCGATTCCACCACCAATTTACTCGTATCTAGCCATAATTAATTCAAATACATCAATAAATTCTAATTAAACCAATTCTAATGCATGAACATGAATTTTCCAATGTTTTCCCCAAAAACTCAAAACCCGACCCCGGGCCCGCTTGGTCAAAATCCGAAGTTCAAACCAAAACCCGATCACACATTCACTCAGGAACTCAAATATGCAATTAGTTTTGAAATCCGATCTCAAATTGAGGTCCAAATCCCCAAAATTCAAAAATCCTAACTTCTACCCAAAAACACCCAATTTTCCATGAAAAACCCTAGATTTTGAAGTAAATCATGTAAAAAGATGTTATAGATTGAAGAAAATAAGTTAGAAGTTGTTTACCTATGATTTGGGGAAGAACCTTTCTTTGGAAAATCGCCCAAGAGAGCTTAGGGTTTGAGGGAGTTTGAAAAACGAAGAAAATCCCGTCTAAGTTGGAATTTACACTGGCGCAGTTATCGCATTTACGATGACAGGCTCGCAAATGCGGCCCAGGCTTCGCAAATGTGAAGGTAGGCCTGCCCCGCTCTCTTCGCAATTGCGAACAATTAGTCGCATTGCGATGACAAACCTCCCCTGATGACTTCGCATTTGCGAAGGGGAAGATCGCAAATGCGATCAAATGCTGGCCAGACTTCCTCACAATTGCAATGAAGTTCTCGCAATTCCCAGGCCTGATAGGCTCGCAATTGCGACATCTGGCCTCGCAATTGCCAGATCAGAGCCTGCAACACATACCAGATGAAAAATCTGAAACTTCCTAAGTCCAATTCACCCCGTAACCTATCCAAAACTCATCCGAGCCCTCGAGGCTCCAAACAAAACATGCACGCAAGTCTAAAAATAACATACGGACTTGCTCGTGTGATCAAATCATCAAAATAACATAAACAACTGCGAATTTAACCTCAAATTCATGAAATTACCCAAGAACATTGAAATTTCTATTTTCCCAACTAAAGGTCCGATTTATACCAATTCAACTCCGATTCTTACCAAATTTCACAGAAATGACGTAAATATTATATTAGACTTGTACCGGGCTCCGGAACCAAAATATGGGCCCGATATCGTAAAAAACGCACACCATTTCATTTCCAAAAGTCTTTATATTTTACAACAAACAATTTTCTATAAAAATTCTTTTCTCGGGCTAGGGACCTCAGAATTCGATTCCGGGCATACGCCCAAGTCCTATATTTTACTGCGGAACCTACGGGACCGTCAAATCACGGGTCCGGGTCCGTTTACAAAAAATGTTGACCGAAGTCAACTTTAATAAATTTTAAAGGCCAAATTATATATTTATCTTATAATTCACATAAAAGTTTTCTGGAATCGCGCCCGGACCGCGAACGCAAATCGAGGGGAGATACAAGGAGGTTTTCAAGGCCTCAGAACACGGAAATGGACTTTAAAATAAACGATGACCCTTTGGGTCATCAGATTCTCCACCTCTAAAATAACCGTTCGTCCTTGAACGGACATAGAAAAGTACCTGAGTCGCTGAAAAGATAGGGATATCGGCTCCGCATATCGGGCTCAGACTCTCCGGTAGCTGGCTCAACAGGCTGGCCCCTCCACTAAACATGAACCGACGGATAACTCTTTGATCTCAACTGACGAATCTGCCAGTCTAGAATAGCTACCGGCTCCTTCTCATAGGTCATATCCCTGTCCAATTGGACATTGCTGAAGTCTAACACGTGGGATGGATCGCCGTGATACTTCCAAAGCATGGACACATGGAACACTAGATGCACAGTTGATAAACTCGATGACAACGCAAGTCTGTAAGCCACCTCTCCCACTCGATCAAGAATCTCAAAAGGACCGATGAACCTAGGGATTAGCTTGCCCCTCTTTCCAAATCTCATCACGCCCTTCATGGGCGACACCAGAAGCAAAACTCGCTCTCTGACCATGAATGCCACTTCACGAACCTTACGGTCGTCATAACTCTTTTGCCTGGACTGAGCTGTACGAAGCCTATCTTGAATGATCTTAACCTTGTCCAAGGCATCCTGTACCAAATCTGTACCCAACAACCGAGCCTCCCCCGGCTCAAACCACCCAACTGGCGATTGACACCGTCTACCATATAATGCCTCATAAGGAGCCATCTGGATGCTCGAATGATAGCTGTTGTCATAGGTAAACTCCACTAATGGAAAGAACTGATCCCACGAACCTCCAAAGTCAATAACACATGCCCGGAGCATATCCTCAATAATTTGAATAGTACGCTCGGACTGTCCGTCCGTCTGAGGATGAAATGTTGTGCTCAACTCAACCCGTGTACCCAACTCACGCTGAACTGCCCTCTAGAAATGCGAGGTAAACTGCGTACCTCGGTCAGAAATGATAGACACGGGCATACCATGAAGACGAATAATCTCCCGAATATAGATCTCGGCTAACCTCTCGGAAGAATAGGAGACTGCCACAGGAATGAAATGCGCTGACATAGTCAGCCTATCAACAATAACCCATACGGCATCGAACTTCCTTTGAGTCTGTGGGAGCCCAACAACGAAGTCCATAGTGATACGTTCCCACTTCCACTCAGGAATCTCAATCTTCTGAAGCAAACCACCAGGTCTCTGATGCTCGTACTTTACCTGCTGACAATTCAAACACCGAGCTACATACGCAACAATATCCTTCTTCATCCTCCTCCACCAATAATGCTGCCACAAGTCCTAATGCATCTTAGCGGCACCCGGATGAATAGAATACCGGGAACTATGGGCCTCCTCTAGAATCAACTCACGAAATCCATCCACATTGGGCACACAAATACGACCCTGCATCTTCAAAACTCCATCATCTCCAACTGTAACCTGCCTGGCACCCCCGTGCCGCATCGTGTCCCTAAGGACAAGCAAATGAGGATCATCATACTGCCCATCTCCGATACGCTCAAATAATGAAGAACGAGACTGTGCAAGCTAGCACACGGCTGGGCTCAGAAACATCCGACCTCACAAACTGATTGGCTAAAGCTTGAACATCCAAAGCAAGCGATCTCTCGGTGACTGGAATATACGCAAGACTACCCATATTGGCTGACTTCCTACTCAAAGCATCGGCCACAACATTGGCCTTCCCCGGATGATACAAGATGGTGATATCATAGTCTTTTAGTAGCTCCAACCACCTTCTCTACCTCAAATTGAGCTCCTTCTGCTTGAACAAATACTGCAAACTCTTATGATTCGTGAACACCTCACATGACACGCCATATAAATTATGTCTCCAGATCTTCAGCACGTGTACAACGGCTGCTAGCTCCAAATCATGAACTGGATAATTCTTCTCGTGGATCTTCAACTGCCGCGAAGCATATGCAATAACCTTGCCAATCTGCATCAACACCGCACCAAGTCTAATACGAGATGCGTCATAATACACTGTATATGGCCCTGAACCTGTAGGCAATACCAACACCGGCGCTGCAGTCAAAGCTGTCTGAGCTTCTGGAAGCTCGCCTCACACTCGTCCGATCACCTAAACTGGGCACCCTTCTGGGTCAACCTGGTCATCGGGGCTGCTATAGATGAAAGCCCCTCCACGAACCGGCGGTAATAACCTGCCAAACCCAAAAAACTCCGGATCTCTGTAGCTGATGTGGGTCGAGGCCAGTTCTTGACTACCTCTATCTTCTTCGGATCCACCCGAATACCCTCTACTAATACAACGTGGCCTAAGAATACAACTGAACTCAACCAAAACTCACACTTCAAAACTTTAGCATACAACTGACTGTCTTTCAGAGTCTGAAGAACGATTCGAAGATGATGTTCGTGCTCCTCTCGGCTGCGGGAATAGATCAAAATATCATCAATGAAGACAATCACGAAGGAATCCAAATAAGGCATGAACACTCGGTTCATCAAATCCATGAATGCTGCTAGGGCATTTTCAACCCAAACGACATCACTAAAAACTCGTAATGCCTGTACCGAGTGCGAAAAGCTGTCTTAGGGACATCGGATGCCCTAATCCTCAACTGATGGTAGCCAGATCTCAAATCAATCTTCGAAAATACCTTGGCACCCTGAAGCTGATCAAACAAATCATCAATCCTCGGCAACGAATACTTGTTCTTTATGGTGACCTTGTTCAACTGCCGATAATCAATACACATCCTCATCGACCCATCCTTCTTTTTAACAAACAACACCGGCGCACCCCAGGGCGAGACACTAGGTCTGATAAAGCCCTTATCAAGCAAGTCTTGCAACTGCTCCTTCAATTCTTTCAACTCTGGCGGGGCCATGCGATACGGAGGAATAGAAATGGGCTGAGTGCCCTGAGCCAAATCAATGCAAAAGTCAATATCCTTGTCGGGTGGCATCCCCGGCAAGTCTGTAGGAAATACCTCTGGAAACTCCCGAACAACTGGCACGGAATCCATAGAAGGAGCCTCAGCATTAGAATCACGAACATAGGCCAAATAGGCCAAACACCCCTTTTCAACCATACGCCGAGCCTTCACATATGAAATAACCCTGCTGATAGAATGACCAGGAGTCCTTCTCCACTCCAATTGAGGCAACCCCAGCAAGGCTAAGGTCACGGTCTTGGCGTGACAATCCAATATAGCATGGTAAGGTGACAGCCAATCCATCAACAAAATGACATCGAAATCGACCATATCAAGAAGTAAGAGATCTACACTAGTCTCAAGACCCCCAATTACAACCACACTTGAGCGATAGACACGATCTACAACAATAGAATCCCCTACTGGCGTGGACACATACACGGGGACACTCAAGACATCGCGAGGCACAACCAAGTATGGAGCAAAATAAGATGACACATAGGAGTATGTAGACCCTGGATCAAACAAAACTGAAGCATCTCTACTGCAAACTGAAACCGTACATGTGATAACTGCATCGGAGGCCTCGGCCTCGGACCTAGCTGGAATAGTATAACATCGGGGCTGGGCCCCACTACCCTGAACTATATCTCTGGGACGGTCCCCTGCTGGCTGGCCTCCACCTCTAGCGGCCTGGCCTCAACCTCTAATGGCCTAACCTCCACCTCTAGCGGGCTGACCCCTACCTCTAGCTGGCTAGGCCGGCGGTGCCTGAATCATGGCACGAGAAATTTGCTGCTGAGACTGAGCACCCACTAATCTCGGACAAGCCCTCCGGATATGACCATACTCGCCGCACTCAAAACATCCACCTGAATACTGTGGCTGAGGAAACTAAGACTGACCTTGACGGGCTAGCTAACCACGATAATAGCTCTGAAGAGGAGGTGCTCTGATAGGAGCTGACGGTGCACTATGAGCTGGCTGCCCTGAAGGAGGTACATATGGACCATGACTCCCTTAAGCTAGGATGCCTGAAGCGCTGAATGAAACGGCCTAGGAAGGTGACCTCTACCAAAAGCATCCCTGCCTCCAGACGAGGCACCACTGAACCTGCCAGAATGACGTGGCCTCTTATCAGACCCCTGACCGCTATCCTGACCTAGAACCATCTCGACTCGTCCTGCCACATTGGCCGCATCCTGGAAAGAAATCTCGCTCCCTGTCTCCTTAGCCATCTGCAATCTGATAGGCTGAGCGAGTCCCTCAATGAATCTCCTCACCCTCTCTCTCTCTCTCGGTGGGAAGTATAAGAAGAGCATGACGAGCCAAGTCAATAAATCTGGTCTCATACTGAGTGACGGTCATAGAACCCCGCGGAAAACACTCAAACTGCCTCTGATATCCTCTCTCTGAGTGATAGGGAGAAACTTCTCCAGAAATAGTCGAGAAAACTGATCCCAAGTCAAAGCAGGTGACCCAGCTGGTCTAGCCAAACAGAAATCCCTCCACCATTTCTTGACAGAACCTGATAAGCGGAAACCAGCAAAGTCGACCCCATTGGTCTCCACTATCCCCATGTTCCGAGAACCTCATGGCAACTGTCCAAATAATCCTAGGGATCTTCTGAAGATGTACCGCCATAGGTAGTAATGAAAAGCTTGGTGAACCTGTCCAACCTCCATAAAGCTATAGGACATAGCTGCTCCATCGCCGGTCTGAGCCACAACACCCGCGGGACTACCCCAACTGTTGAGCTGCTCGAGTCTGAAACTGGGGAGCCATCTGCTCCGGTGTGGAGTAGCGGGAGTCTGTACTCCTCCCCCAGCACGAGAGACGGCTGGTGCTACTGGAAGTAAGCCTGCCTGGGCGACACTCTCCATAAGGCCCACTAGACGGACCAGAGCATCCTGGAGTACCAGGGTTAAGCGATGAACCCCCTCTGGGGACCCTGAGCTGGCCCTGCTGGAATGGTCTGGGCTGGAGCCTCCTCCTCAAAGTCAACCTGAGGCTCCGCCGCTGGTGCTGCTGCTCTGGGCAGAGCCCTGCCCCTACCTCGGCCTCTAGCACGGCCTCGGCCTTGTCCTCTGCCCCTCGTAGGAGCTGCCATTGGGGGCTCGGGCTGCTGATCAACTGATGAAGCGGCACGCATTCTCGCCATCTGCGAAAGGACAGAGTAGAGAGTTCAATTAGCATTGAGAGATCAAACCGCACGACAGAGATGAATAGAAGTTAAACTGTTCCTAACTTCGTAGCCTCTGGGGGATAAGCACAGACGTCTCCGTACCGATCCCTCAGACTCTACCAAGTTTGTCCATGAATTGTGAGACCTAAGCAACCTAGAGCTCTGATACCAATTTGTCACGACCCGAATTCCCCACCGTCGGGACCGTGATGGTGCCTAACATTGAATCCGCTAGGCAAGCCAACGTTACTGATTATTTTACCTTTTTCCTTTATCTTTAACAATTTACCAAATAGTGTAAGAAAAATAGCGGAAAATCAAAATGTGGAAGAGCAGAATTTAACAGTTTAATTTAATACTATTACGAAATCCATAATAACACTCCATCCAGAACCGGTGTCACAATTTCACGGACTGTCTACGAATACTACAAATAGTGGTCTGAACAAGAAAATTCAAATCTGTCTCGGAAGTAGATAAAACAAAATAAAAGAAGATAGAAGGGGGACGCCAAGGCCTGCGGACGCCTGCAGGACTTCCTCGGGTCCCCACTGGACTGAAGGTAGCAACGTCAATCTACAGTCCGTATGCTCCAGCACTGGGATCTGCACAAGAAGTGCAGAGTGTAGCATCAGTACAACCGACCCCATGTACTGGTAAGTGCCGAGCCTAACCTCGACGAAGTAGTGACGAGGCTACGGCGGGGCATGACAATATATAACCTGCAACAGTTTATAATAACAGAAAAAGAAGTACGGAATGAAAAATAACCGGAATTTGCATTATAGGAACACAGGACTTAGCCAATCTACTAGTATTCAGCTATAACCATCCTTCGGGAATTTCACCACCTAAATAATAACTTCGACAGAAATAAATGCCCGAACAATAACTGATGCGGCGCGCATCTCGATCCCACCATATAAACAATAACAATTTCAATATTTTCAATAATAACAGTATAAATATTCTCCCTTATTCCTCCTTGTTGCGGCGCGCAACCCGATCCCACCTGTCCTCCCTTATTACTCCTTGTTGCGGCGTGGAACCCGATCCCACTAGACAATCAAAAATCTCCCTTATTCCTCTTGTTGCGGCGTGC
The DNA here is from genome assembly GCF_001879085.1 of Nicotiana attenuata. NCBI lineage: Eukaryota > Viridiplantae > Streptophyta > Magnoliopsida > Solanales > Solanaceae > Nicotiana > Nicotiana attenuata. The sequence continues at coordinate 220,916 of NW_017671746.1, forward strand.
AACCCGATCCCAACATATGTATATATCAACACCAATCACAAAGAATGAACACAAGGTGTTTCACAAGTTAACTCAATTTCCACAATTCTTATACTTCAACTACACAATGGAATTTTGCCCCGATTATGAAACTTCACTCATGAAACCAAATCAGCGAGACCAACCAACGTGCACCATAAGGCACCAATGATTCATTATAAACCAGCGGGATAATAAAATGAAGCTACAAAACCAATAATACCTCAACGGAAACATCGACAACTAACGTGTAACAACTAAGTAATTCAATGAAGAGAACAACAATTAACATGAGCAATAGACATGGAACATTTGTTATCAAGCAGCAATTAAGGCACGCAAGCATTTATGATCAAGTAGAAATTAAGGCATGGGGACATTTATGATCAAACAACAGTTAAGGCATAGAAACAGTTTAAGTAGGTAGCAAATATGACGAGAAATAGTATAATAGGAAACAGGGAAGGGGAGGCAAACTAAAAATGGAATTTGGTGGCGCATACGTACTCGTCACCACACCTATGCGCCACACACATGATATTTCATTTAGCACATAAGTCGGGAACTCCTATTCCCTCAAGTCAAGCTTAGACCAAACACTTACCTCAAGCCAACGGACAATTCAACCCTCAACCACCACTTTACCTCTCGATTCCACCATCAATTCACTCGTATCTAGCAATAATTAATTCAAATACATCAATAAATGCTAATTAGACCAATTCTAATGCATGAACATGAATTTCCCAATGTTTTCCCCAAAAAGTCAAACCCGACCCCGGGACCGCTTGGTCAAAACCCGAAGTTCGAACCAAAACCCGATCACCCATTCACTCAAGAACTCAAATATGCAATTAGTTTTGAAATCCGACCTCAAATTGAGGTCCAAATCCCTAAAATTCAAAAATTCTAACTTCTACCCAGAAACAACCAATTTCCCATGAAAAACCCTACATGAAAAATCATGTAAAAAGATGTTATAGATTGAAGAAAATAAGTTAGAAGTTGTTTACCAATGATTTGGGGAAGAACCTTTCTTTGGAAAATCGCCTAAGAGAGCATAGGGCTTGAGGGAGTTTGAAAAATGAAGAAAATCCCGTCTAAGTTGGAATTTACGCAGGCGCATTTATCACATTTGCGATGACAGGTTCGCAAATGCAGCCCAGGCTTCGCAAATGCGAAGGTAGGCCTGCTCTACTCTCTTCGCAATTGCGATGATTGACCTCCCCCGATGACTTCGCATTTGCGAAGTGGAAGATCGCAAATGCGATCAAGTGCTGGCCAGACTTCCTGGCAATTGCGATGAAGTCCTCGTAATTCCCAGGCCTGATAGGCTCGCAATTGCGACATCTGACCTCGCAACTGCGAGATCAGAGCCTGCAACAGATACCAGATGAAATATCTGAAACTTCCTAAGTCCAATTCACCCTGTAGCCTATCCAAAACTCATCCGAGCCCTCAGGGCTCCAAACCAAACATGCACGCAAGTGTAAAAACATCATACGGACTTGATTGTGTGATAAAATCATCAAAATAACGTCAACAACTACGAACTTAACCTCAAATTCATGAAATTACCCAAGAACATTGAAATTTCCATTTTCCCTACTAAATGTCCGATTTAAACCAATTCAACTCTGATTCTTACCAAATTTCACAGAAATAACGTAAATATTATATTAAACCTGTACCGGACTCCGGAATCAAAATACGGGCTCGATACCATAAAAAACACACACCATTTCATTTCCAAAAGTCTTTATATTTTCCAGCAAACAAGTTTCTTTAAAAATTCTTTTCTCGGGCTAGGGACCTCGGAATTCGATTCCGGGCATACGCCCAAGTCCCATATTTTACTGCGGACCCTACGGGACCGTCAAATCACGGGTTCAAGTCCTTTTACCAAAAATATTGACCGAAGTCAACTTTAGTCAATTTTAATGGCCAAATTATATATTTTTCTTAGAATTCACATAAAAGCTTTCCGGAATCGCGCCCGGACCACGCACGCAAATCGAGGGGAGATACAAGGAGGTTTTCAAGGCCTCAGAACACGGAAATGGACTATAAAATAAAGATGACCCTTTGGGTCATCACAGTATGGTACAATCTTTCTCAAGAATATAATAAGGATTTTTCCCTAGTTTGATCCAGCGTTACGTGTTTTCGCAAAAGACGTATGTTAGAGGAAATGTTAAGAGAATCGGTTCAGGTATGTTAAGGCTATCCCTTCTTTCCTTTTGGCATGATCCAAATAATACAAATGAAATGAGCAAAATACGCAACTTTCATAAATGACTCTACTCATAGAAATACTAGGGGTGTCTATATTCTTGATTCCCCATGTGGATTATTATTATATCTTCTATTCATGGGCCTCAGAAAAATACGTATTTGATAAAGTTTACCGAAAGGCATATGGATTTTCATGACATTCTGAGAAATTTTAGCTATCAAATTATTTTAAAAATGTTTTATTTCTCGAGATTATACAAATATTGTATATTTGCATTAGTCATCCCTGGGTGCATGTAACACCTTGTTTAGGACTTCTTTTGAGTCTGTTGACTTACTGTAAAATTTGTACGGTGAGTTTTCAAATGCTTGGGGAGATAACTTTATAAAGGATTATTTATTCATGATTTTAAAGAAATTATATTTTCTTATTTTATAATGGACAATGTTAATTTTATTCTAAATGATACCTAAATGCTATGTCCAATTGACGTACTTCTCATGCATTGCATTCATTTACATGTGCATATATATATATATATATATATATGGGATATGGGAAAAGGTTACGGCGTTATATACGCATCACCACCTGATCAGCTGGTATACATTGATAATGTTGCCCACAGTGGCTGAAATGATATATAGAATTATCCAGACTTACAGGTTGAGTTATGTAGTTCATGTTTCTTCCATGCCTTTATACATTGATTTACATGCCTTACATACTCGGTACATTATTCGTACTGACGTCCTTTTGTTGGGGACACTGCATTCATACCTGCAGGTATGAGTAATCAATTTGATCAGCCCTTATAGTAGACGAGATTGGCATTCAGCGAAGGATCGATAAGACTCCACCTCATTCAGAGTGTAGCCGAGTCTATGAGTCATCGTGTCAGAGTTTTGCTACAGGCTTATGGGTAGGCCGGTACCCTATCTCATTTGATTTCAAATAATCTTAGAGGCTTTGTAGACAGAGCTTCATTTTGTACAGTATGTCAGAGGCCTTGACGGCCCACATGTATTCATGTTTTAAGTAAGATGATTCAGTGATACAGTGTTTTCCACTTACAAGTGTACATCATGAATTGTGGCCATGTGGGCCCATGATAGTTACAAAAAGAAATAATGAGTTACAGAGTGGTTCGCTCGGGCCACTACGGCACCGGGTGCCAGCCACGCCTCCCAGGTTTGCGGCGTGACAATTATGCTCCTTATCCATTGCGGCGGAATAAGTCCGATTGGTGGGTTGTAATAAAAATTAAGCCTGTAGGTAGGGTGGAAGTCGAGAATGTGTTAGATGTTGCATATCAAAACGATATCTCCAGTGTTCACAAAATAGTGGACGATCAGTTAGAAAATGATTTGGAACATCCTGAAAGCATATTGGAAGAAGTTGATATAAATGAAGTAACAATTATAGAAAATGAGGATGAATAATCAACTGATGAAGCTCAAACAAGTGAGGACGAAGAATTCTCGGACGAGGAACAATACGTCGATGAGCTTTAAAAAGTTGGTTTTTTAAAGCACTCTTGTCATATAGCTAGTTTCTTATGTGTTTCAGTCTAAATATGTATTATATTATGCAGATGGCATGTAAGGGTCAAGGTAACAATGACCCTACTGGTTCTCGGGTCGAGAAAAGGCTAGGAAGGGAAAGAGGAGGGTAGATAATAATACTTGTCACGACCCGGATTTTTCACCCTCGGGAGTCATGATGGCGCCTACTAGTGAAAGCTAGGCAAGCCAATTATTTCAAATATTTACCTTTTTCTCATTTTTTATCCTTTAACAGTTATGAATCAACATTATATAATCAGCGGAATTAAACAAGCAGAAGAACAAATTATAACCATTAAAATATTGCCAATACAATTCCTTAAAACATAGACTGTCGCGCCCCCTTTTTCTCGCGAAATCGGGTTTATGATATTTTTGATTGAGACAACTCGTTCCTTTTGGGAAAAGGGTTTGCATTTTTGAAGAGTCGCCACCTAACTATTTATGGTGCATTAGGGCACCTATAAGGTTCATCTATAACTACGTTTGGTAACCAGAGATAGGGTAAGGGCTTGAAATTATCCTAAGGGGAAGGTGTTAGGCACCCATCAAGATCCACTAGTGTGGTTCCCGGCCAGACACTTTGTGTGAATTTATACAATTAATAAATAAACAAGTATGGCTCAAATAGTAGGGGATTCGAATGTCTCAACAGATCATACAGACAGTTACAAATGGATTTGGCAGTTAAATGTTCCACCAAAAATATCCCATTTTATTTGGTTAGTCTGTCATGATTACCAACTGCGTCTTATCTTTATAGGTTAGGTATTATTGATTCTGCTACTTGTTCTCAATGCACATTAGGTCCTAAAACTGTGCAACATATTTTACTTCAATGCCCCCTAGCAAAATGCATTTGGACTAAACTTCAGACTACTATTGATGTACACTCCTTGCAATCCTTTAATAATAATCATATGCTTTTTAAAGTTTTCATTCATCAAAAAATACCTCATAGCTATCAACAAATCCCTAATACCACCTTAATTCCTTTTATTCTGTGGGAACTATGGCTACTTCGTAATAAACAGACATTTGAAAAGAGAAAGTTAGGCTTAGAGCTAAGTATCATTTACAAAAAAGCTGTTGAATTTTACTACTTTACAAACCCCAGATGCCTGGCTAAGCCTTCCTTAACACTGTATATTAAATGGCATCCTCCAAATGCCCTAACTTACAAACTTAACATAGATGGATCCTGTTCCATTAACAACTTTAAGTGTGGTATAGGAGGTGTTATTCGCAACTTCAAAGGCCAGTGGATCCTGGGTTTTGCAGGGGCAACAATACGTGGATCAGCAATCCAAACTGAACTGTTAGCTTTGCTCAAAGGATTGCTTATTGCCCTACAACTGAATTTACGACCAATTGTCATTGAAACAGATGCACAGGCTGTGTTGAATTTGTTATCATCCCCTGAACCACAATATACTAATATCCTAAATGATTGCAGGTGGCTCCTCCAACAACTGGATAGACCAACCATCTCAAGTGTGTATCGAGAGCAGAACTGTGTTGCGGACAATCTAGCAAAGTATGGAGCTCAGCAAGAACAAGGTTTCTGTATAATGTATAAATAACCACCACCTTTTGTGACATCTTCCTACCAACATGACCAGCAAGGACTACTCCGTACAAGGCTGGTTAAATCGGCAGTCAGTGAAGTTAGTAATAGTTGTATTAGGTTACCTTCTGTAAATAGTAATGCTATGGACGTGTTAAGTACTAATAGGTTTCCCTAGCAGGAAACCTCTACAATAGGGTGTTTTTTGACATATGTAAATCTGATGCCTCTTGTGCATCACCTTAACTGCTCTATAAGAGCTTGATCTCTCTCTCTCTCTCTCTCTCTCTATATATATATATATATATATATATATATATATATATATATATATATATATATATATATATATNCACTCTGCACTTTCTATGAAGATTTCGGTACTGGACAGTGTGTCGCGCCCCCTTTTTTTCCTTGCTGAATCGGGTTCATGATATTTTGGTTGAGACAACTCGTTCCTTTTGGGAAAGGGGTTTGCATTTTTGAAGAGTCACCACCTAACGATTTAAGGTGCGTTAGGGCACCTATAATGTTCATCTATAACTACATTTGGTAACTAGAGATAGGGTAAGGGCTTGAAATTATCCTAAGGGGAAGGTGTTAGGCACCCTTCAGGATCCACTAGTGTGGTTCCCGGCCAGACAATTTTTGTGAATTTATTCAATTAACAAATAAACAAGTATGGCTCAAATAGTAGGGGATTTAAGTTTAAATACACAGATGTTTGAAAAAAAAGTTAATGAAAAACAAGATTTTGAAAAGAAGTACAATCTAAGCGTGTTTGTGAATATAAAGGGGTGTCCTAGGTTGGTTAGCCTATAGGATCACATCGGTACAATGCCCGGTAATCACTTCTTAGAAAGGGGCTACGCGTGGCATTATCGCACCGGTCATCATATCCATATCTACCCTTTCCCGTCCCGTGAAGGTAATTAAAGCAAAGGTTGGTCTCGACCCCTATTGCATGCTGTTACCCGTCCTTTCCTATTAGTTCCGGAGGAATTTAGGACTCCTATCCTATAAAAGGGGTGGGGGTTCTGGGCAGACCCTCAGGTTTAAAGGCAAAATACTAGGCGACAAACAAGAACACATAGGACTGCATTTAGGGAGGAAAACACAGAAAACAGATAGAAGGCTCAGATATACCTCCACAAGTAATGCACACAAACAGCACGACTCATACACAGATAAGGTGCACATTCAGATCCTAACAAGGTATTTAAGTGATAATAGCAGAGTCAGATTGATTACATGACTCAGAAAAGAAGTCCGAATCAGGCATTCCTACTGATTTAACACGTTGACAGTTAAACACTAATCACAAAGACGGTTCTGGTTTTTTGTAAAGTTGATTGCCTAAGGCTTGCCTAGGCACGGAACACAGATGACTACATTTTATATAGTGAAACAAGGAAGATTTCTTAAAGCAGACTCTTGAGTCCTTAGGCATGATATCTAATGACAAATCAACGCAGTTTTTGAAAGAACTTGTTTTAGAGAAAATAAACCGTTAATTAAACCAGTTTCGAACGAACTAAAACGTGGACTTGATTGACATAACTAAACTAATTGAGATCTATAGGCAGAATTTCTAGAGTTATCCCCTATAAGCATGACATCTAGTTGTTTAACACTGATTTCAGAAACTTGGCAGGCATGATGACCGATGAAAGAAAACATGTAACACTTGTTATAAGAGAAGCTGGATTAAATTATATCCTATAAGCATGACATCTATTTGTGAAACTGATTTTGAGACCTATTAAACATGATTTCTAACATGGTAAGGGCATGTTAGGCAAGTATAGTAAAACCGTATAGGCATGGTTTCTAACATGGTAAGGCAAACATAGTAAAAATGTAAAGTCCTATAGGCATGGTTTCTACCCGCCTTACCCCACAAACATGTAAATGCCCGCCCTTTTCACTAATTATCCCAATATTCGTTTACAAATTATTATAGACCATGTGAATGAATTACATAAGAAAAGTAAAAATTACACTATAGAGAGCCTGAAACAGGCCCAGACTTTCAGCACCTGATTAGGACTTCCTCCCTGAGTTATGTAATAAACCACCTCAAGTACCAAGATTGTTCCATAGTCTTTCTCATATCTGGGTGTGTCAGAGTTCCCTAAGGACCTCTAGGGGTCCCGGGCAGTGCTCACACCCAGATTGCATAACCAAGACAGAGTAAGTGCAGTATGGAAAGGCCAACTTTTATGTGTCCATGTTCAGAGGGAACTCTAGGGTCCCAAGGCGAGGCTCACACAAAAGGGGCAGAACCTAGTGGCCTAAGAGTATGTATGAGAGTGCTTGACATAGATTTAAAAGAGTTGAGTTGGAAACAATTTTGAAAATGATTAGTTTGAAATAAGTTTTGGAAGGCAATAGAAGAGTTTCCCTTAGTGAAAACCAGCTTGAAGAAGAAAAGAAACAGGACAATCAGCAACATAAGACCAAATCAACATACATCAACATACATAGTTCAAACACAAACAAGGAAAGGAGGCATCGGGAACATATAGGTTTAAACCACATAAATGGGGAAACATTTGATGCAACAAATATACAGAACAGCTATGAATCCATTGAAAAAATCAGTCATGGTAACAGTCATTTAAAACATAGGGAAGAGTGCAGCAGGATCATGTTGAAGACAAGGGTTTTGTTGAATAAAGTTTGACACTACATGGTTATAGCATTTAGGGAGGGGTAAGGGAACTAAGTGAACATGCTGGACAAGTATCAGAGAACTAAGTAATGTCTGATATGATGATTACACACAAGGCAAGAATTTAGACATGCTTGACAACATCGATCATAGAAACAAATTGAATAACTAGTACAGTAGCAAGCATGGATGTATAGGCATAGAACGCATAAAGTTGAGTTTCAAATTTAAACTAGAGACATACCAGTTGAAGAAGTAAAGTGCAGAAACTAAAGCAAGTAGAGTTCCACAGCTAGCCTTGGCTTTCAGCCGGCTAGACAAGCAGTTAGCACAAGTGGCAGAGAAAGAAGAGAGTGTTTGAGTGTGTGTGTATATTCTGAACTATTGTTCATGTCTTAAGACTGTAGAAGATAGTCGTTTATATACTAGTTTGAAAACTGGTTAAAATAAGGCAAGAATCAATTCTTCAGTAATTATAGAACTCAGTTTAAAAATTTTGTTCGAATCTCCCTTTAATTAAGGGAGTCAGTGTAAACGGTAAAGAGCAGGTGGCAAGTAAGGAAAGAAATCATACACGGCTGGAATATAACAAATAAGGAAAGATTTCAAAAATAGTACCAGTATAGAACAGGTAATTAAGGCTAGGTTCCGAAAGTTTTCAAACTAAGGAGACAATCAGTAGCAATGCAGACAAGGCAAGGAAAATTAATTAAGGCAAGCAACTAATCAAATTAAGTGGAAAGGTAGGGGTCGGGGGGTCTAAGGGAAATGTTCAAATCACACCAAGTAATAAGGAATTCAGAATCAGTCAAAGAGAAAATCATGGAAAAGAGTCAGCATGTTTAACATATAAATAGGGTAAGACATGGGTAGTCAAGAATTAGCACACGACTCTAGCAAAACATGAAGTTAAAACGATACTGAATCAGTGAGAAAGATGCAAGCCTTGATGCGAACAGTCAAGATGAATACAAACACATAGAATTAATGTAAGTCTAGGCTGAGAAACTGAGTAGAAGCATATCAAGGCAAGGTAGTCACAAGAAAATCACAAGAGCTCAACAGAAACATTAGAATGCTAATACAACCAAACGAAGAACCCTAAAAAATAGGGTTTTCGACGTAGGCTAGTTAGGGTCAAGGAAGAACCCAACAAAATCAGTCAAAACACATAGATACACTTAAAACCGGAGAGTGTTTCGACGAAAAGATTTTCAAAAATCCTAGTTTAGGAAGATGACAAACCACTCGAAAATCAGGAGATTTTCCATAAAACAAGTAAAATAAGTTCGATCCTTCTCAGATCTGTACAGATCTAAGAAGTCTAAGGGACAAAATTAGGGTTTTTATCAGAATAACTCGAATGGAGGAAAAAGCTTAAACAAACGTCTGCAGATTAATACAAAAATCAGAAGAATGAAGAGTTTTCAAAAGGTGTTTAAGAACCCTAGTTCGAAGGTGAGGAGTTATTTTAGAAAAATCAGAAAAAAAAAACCTTTGAGGAAAATAATAAAATCTCATAATATACACAGATCTATAAGAAATCGGAAAATCTTAAGAGTTAGGGTTTCAGAGAACCCAAAGAAGATGAGAAAACCTTAAAGTGTTACTGGTTTTAGCCGGAAAAGCCATAGATCTTACTCAAACAGCCATGGATGGCCGAAAAATAGCGTGAGAGACCATGGATAGGAGTTGAACCGCTCCAGGTTCACCTGAGGACCTCAGGGTAGTGTTAAACCGGCGTGGGGTGAAGCAGAGGCCAGGAGATGATGAGAGGCCATGGTTTCCGGCGGGGGAGGTGACCGGAGAAGGTGGACAGGGTCCATCGGAGAGGAGGAGAGAAGAGAAGGTTCTAGAGAGAACAGAGATAGAGAGAGGGAGTTAGAGAGGTCGGTTGAGAGAGAAATGAGAGGGGGAAATGAGAGATGGGGGGGTAGTCGTTAGGGTTTAATATGGTAAGGGGGATCTGGACCGTTGATTAGAATTGATCAACGGTCCAGATTGGACCAGGGATTGGGTCGGGTATGGTTTGGGTTTGGGCTTGGGTCTGATGGGTTATTTAATTGGGTTTGGGGTTGGTTTGATTTAGGTTATAATATAAATAGGAGTGGCTACTTTTTAAATACCCAACTAAATTAGATAAATAATTATTAAAAATAGCGAATAATTAAATAAAATGAAATTAATGCTAAATAGGTGAATTTAAGGTAATTAACTAATATGAAAAATATGAAATGACTGATTATTGAATTAAAATAGCCTAAAGTGTACAATTAGGCTATAATTGCAAAATTGTTGTAATTATAGCCAAACAATGCCGAATTGGCTAATTTGTAAATTAATTAAATCCTAATAGGATTAAAAATGATACATTGAGCTAAGAAATACTTTGAAATTACTTGTAACACAATTTATGAATAATTATTGGATATAAAATACTGAGTAAATTAGAAAATGAATTGATAATAATATGGAAAATTATGGAAAAATACCAATTATTATAAGAAGTGATTTTGAAGGCATATATGCAAATTTAAAAAATAGTTTTAGGAAAAATAGGGTATCAACAGCTGCCCCTCTTTACCCGGGAAGGATGAAAGAGTTTTCGGGTAAAGAAATGATAGCCAATTTTGACCGAGCGAAATGGTTTGGGAAGATTTAGACCGCACCTTGTCTTCTGAGCTGCCTACATATCCCTGGTTTCATAGGAATCAGGCCGTATGTAGTTCCGGATCCATTGGCGGAGTATACCGACGAAGCTATTTCAAGAACGGACGCCATATGTAGGGCTGGGTGAGTAAACGATTTATGGGAATGGTTAGGTTTGATATGGCTTGAGGGATCTGGAGCAGGATCGCTCCTGCTGGGATAGCCGTTGCTCGCCGTTTCACCTGCAAATAGAAGCAATACAAGCGTATACTTTGCATAAATTTAAACATGATGCAAATTCCCGCCGGACCTTGAATGTTGTCTTCGGACGATGCGGATGATGTCCTTAGACCATGATGTCCCGGGCCATGGAGCGTATGATATGGGATTCGCAGGCCATGAAAATGATGTTCTCGGGCTTTGAGGATGGTGCCTCCGAACCATGACACCTTTGAATAATGATATGCAAAAGATTGAAAGAGATCCTCAGGCCATGACATGGTGTTCTCGGGCTATGAAGATGGTGCCTCTGAACGATCACGCCTTTGGATGAGTTAGCGATATTTCAGCCTATGAAGGATGCAGTATGAGACAATCTTTCAGCCATGCAATGCAGTATGAGGCGATCTTTCAACCATGCAGATGCAGTATGAGGCGATCTTTCAGCCATGCAGATGCAGTATGTGGCGATCTTTCAGCCATGCAGATGGGAAGGCAGAATAGTAGCCCTATGCAATGCGAATGCAGATGGAGACAGCGTTTAGTCTCGGAAGGCATAATGATAGCCTTATGCAATGGAGGTGCGGATGGAGACAGCGTTTAGTCTCGGAAGGCAAAATGGTAACCTTATGCAAAACGGAAGGCAAAATGGTAGCCTTATTGCGGATGCAGTTGGAGGTAGAGCTTAACCTCGGAAGGCAGAATGGTAGCCTTATGCAATGCAGATGTGGATGGAGGTAGCGTTTAACCTCGGAAGGCAGAATAGTAGTCTTATGCAAATTGGAAGGCAGAATGGTAGCCTTATGCAATGCGGATGCAGATGGAGGTAGAGCTTAACATCGGAAGGCAGAATGGTAGCCTTATGCAATGCAGATGTGGATGGAGGTAGCGTTTAACCTCGGAAGGCAGAATAGTAGCCTTATGCAAATTGGAAGGCAGAATGGTAGCCTTATGCAAGACATAAAATAACAAATGGCAGTGGAGTTTTCTTAGATGAGAGCAGATTGCAGCGTTGTGATTATTGGGAACATTGTGACTACGGAGCATTACTAGTGTGTGCTGATAGCAAATGTTGGCAAGTGCGACGGTTCAGAGAGTCGTATTCTTGAACAATGTTTGTTCCATGGGTGTACAGTATGTTTAATGATTTCGCAATCCTAGTGCCTACATCCAAAGAAAAATCGTGAGTTTTGTAAGGGGGAAGGTTAGTTCGTATCCCTACTGGCTTTGCTTGACTCGTTCGGCTTTGATCTGGTGATACCATCTGTATCATTGGGGTAGCGTTGCTAAACAAAGCGGGTTCAACAATAAAAATGCATGATTTTGTAAAAGTATGACATAAATGTATAGTTAAAAATAGCTTTTAGATGAACCGATGACTGTGACGTGGTTCAGGACATTGCAATCTCTCCTGCTATAGAATTTTGAGGGTCCTCCTCAAAATTCTGCCCCAGTTTGATGGGTTGACGCTTTGAATGCTGCTCGTGCGGCGATCGGCTGAAATTAGTTCGGAATTTTGAGGGTCCTCCTTAAAATTCTGCCCCAGTTTCCAATTGCGAGGGGAAACGAAATTTTATTGAATTGTGACCGAACCCATAGGGCTGCCTACGTATCCCCTCTTAAACCGTTCATATGTGGACCGCAGGTCCCAGCATGAATTTCCTCTATTAGCCTGGATGCTTCCTTTGCGTCAACACATCTTAATAACCCTAAATCGGGAGTCCTCCTATACAGGATTCCTCTGCTGTGAAAGAAGTTGTTGGACAATCTCCGAAGTGTGCGTTTCTCAGTAGGATTCGCAAGCTCTGGGTACTCTCCTTTTGCCAAATATTCCCTGATGTCATGAAACCAAGGCTTTCCATCTGCTTCCTCTTCGACATGGGCACAGTAAGCTGGCTGATTATGGATTTTCACCGGATGGGATCAATGAAATTCTTGTCGAGATGTTGTATCATAGATGATAGGGTAGCCAATGCATCGGCGAACTCATTCTGGATTCTGGGAACATGCTGGAATTCCGTCTTCGTGAACCTCTTTCTTAATTCCTATACGTGATGTAGATACGGGAGTATCTTGGAGTTCTTGGTTGCCCATTCTTCTCGTACCTGATGTATAAGTAAGTCTGAATTTCCAATCACTAGCAGCTCTTGAACGTTCATGTCAATGGTCATTTTGAGTCCTAAGATGCAGGCTTCATACTCGTCCATATTGTTGGTACGTGGGAACCTGAGTTTGGCAGACATCGGGTAATGCTGACCGGTTTCTGATATTAAGACTGCTCCTATGCCAACTCCTTTGAAGTTTGCTGCTCCATCGAAGAACATTCTCCAACCGTCATAGGATTTCGCAATGTCTTCTCCTATGAATGATACCTCTTCACCGGGAAAATACGTTTTCAGGGGTTCGTATCCTCCATCCACGAGGTTTTCAGCAAGGTGGTCTGCTAGTGCCTGTCCCTTGACCGCTTTCTGAGTTACGTAAACAATGTCGAACTCACTCAACGGATTTGCCACTTGGCTAGCTTGCCAGTGGGCATGGGCTTCTGAAAGATATACTTCAAGGGATCCATTCTCGATATGAGATATGTTGTATAAGCACATAAGTAATGTCTCAGCTTCTGAGCTACCCAAGTCAAAGCACAACAGGTGCGTTCCAATAGAGAATACCGGGCCTCGTACGGGGTGAACTTCTTACTGAGATAATAAATGGCTTGCTCCTTCCTTCCTGTCTCATCATGCTGCTTGTAAACGTAGCCGAAAGCTCCATCTAACACTGCAAGGTAGAGTAATAAGGGTCTACCTGGCTCGGGCGGGACTGAGACTGGTGGTGTTGACAGGTACTCCTTGATTTTGTCGAAGGCTTTTTGGCAGTCATCGGTCCATTTTGTGGCGACGTCCTTCTTTAACATCTTAAAGATTGGCTCGCAGATGACTGTAGACTGTGCTATGAACCGGCTGATGTAGTTAAGCCTTCCTAAGAAACTCATCACATCCTTCTTGTTCTTTGGCGGTGGTAGTTCTTGAATGGCTTTGACTTTCGATGGATCCAGTTCTATTCCTCAGCAGCTCACAATAAACCCAAGCAACATCCCAGCAGGAACCCCAAATGCACACTTTGCGGGGTTTAGTTTTAGGTTGTATCTCCGCAGTATATTGAAGAACTTCCTCAGATCTTCTATGTGGTCAGCGGCTTTCTTGGATTTGATAATAACATCATCCACATATACCTCTATCTCCTTGTGTATCATATCATGAAAGATAGTAGTCATGGCCCTCATGTATGTGGCCCCTACATTCTTTAGGCCGAATGGCATCATCTTGTAACAGTACACTCCCCACGGCGTGATGAAAGTCGTTTTCTCAGCATCTTCCTCATCCATCCAGATCTGATGATAACCAGCGAAGCAATCCACGAATGACTGTAGCTCATGCTTGGCGTAATTGTCGATCGGGATGTGTATATTTGGCAAAGGGAAATCGTCTTTTGGACTGGCCCGGTTGAGATCCCGGTAGTCGACACAGACTCTGACCTTCCCATCCTTCTTCGGCACTGGCACAATGTTGGCTAACCATGTTGGGTACTCAACCACCCTAAGAACCTTGGCTTTGATCTGCTTGGTGACTTCTTCCTTGATTTTCAAACTCACATCAGGCTTGAGCTTTCTGAGCTTTTGCTTTACCGATGGACACATTGGATCGATTGGCAGTTTGTGAGCCACAATAGACGTGCTCAGACCAGTCATGTCATCATACGACCAGGCGAATATGTCCTCATACTCCTTCAGAAATTCTGTGTATTCTTTCTTCTTTGATAGCGATGGGTGAATGCTGATTCGAGTTTCGTTGACGTTTTCTGCATCTTCCAGGTTGACAATTTCGGTCTCGTCCAGGTTGGACTTAGGTCTGTTCTCAAAGTTCTCAACTTCTTTGACAATCTCATCAGGTATGTCATCTTCCTCTGAATCAATGTCCGTTTGTTGCATTGTCTCATTGCATGTCACAGTCATCGGTTCATCAAGACAGGTAATAGTAACGCTGTATATGTAAAGTAATGAGAGAAAACGATAGCAATAAATATTAATTCATAAGGAAAATCAAAAGTGCTTTTGATAAATTGAATAATTGTTTTGAACATTGAAGATCTTATTGCGGATGCAAAAAGAAAATCATTTAGCAAATAAAACAGTGAATAATGCTTGTTTTAGCCTTGCTACCCCGAGGCTCGTCGGGCTTTGGTTGTCCTGAAGGTCCAATTCTTGAGATGTGCCCCTCTGCTCACAGCCTGTATGGAAAGGCCTTCCTCCCCCTCCTCCTCGAGAATAACGCAACAGTCCATATCACTGTCCTCTAGAAACAAGTTCTTCACTGCTGCAAGTGCTTCTTCTTCATCTGACCCATAAATAATGTCGGCCTGTTGGAAGGTCTGCTCCAGATGCGGTATTGGCTGCTCTAGTGGGTAGTAAAGACCGCGCCATGGTGGTGACCAACTATTGAATTCTTCCCAGGTGTATTCATATCCCAGACCAAAGGTAGTGCCATGTTTCTTGAGTTTTATGGGTTTAGAGATTCTTTGGAGGTTCTTGCCGAGCCCTTTGCCAGGTTCGTACCCACTCCAACTCAGTATACTCTCGATTTTACTATCCCACCATTTGTCTTTGTCGATAGCATTGACCCGTTTAATATGGTGGTAAGTTTCTCCACACAGCTTCCTTCTTCCCCTGATCGTCGGAATGGTCTGGCGGCTGTATATATGGTTGCTACCGTCGCCGTGTATGATCACTTCCTACTGATTCCATTTGAACTTTACTGCCTGATGCAGCGTTGATGCTACGACCCCAGCAACATGGATCCATGGCCGTCCCAGCAGCAAGTTGTAAGACGCTGGTACATCTATTACCTAGAAATCGACCTCGAACCAGGTTGGTCCCATCTGCGGGCATAGACTAATCTCACCAATGGTGGATCTCTGAGAACCATCGAAGGCTTTCACATTGATTGCTCCATCCTTTATCTCATGCAGCCCTTTGCCCAACTTCTTGAGTGTTACCAGCGGACAATGTTAAGACTAGAACCTCCGTCGATCAGGATCCTGCTGATGAAATAATCTTCGCATTGCACGGTGATGTGCAGTGCTTTGTTGTGCCCCAGCCCTTCAGGTGGCAACTCGTCCTCATAAAAGGTGATCTTATGGATTTCCAGAACTTGTCCTACCATATTAGCCATTTCCCCACTGGTGATGTTATTCATACGCTTCATTCAGCACCTTCAACAGAGCATTCTTGTGTGTCTCATAATTTTTCAGCAAAGAGAGAATGGATATTTGTGCTGGCGTCTTGTTCAACTAGTCGATGACCGAATACTCCTTGGCCTGTACTCTCCTCCAAAGGTCGTCCGGACCTGTCTCAATTAGGGGTGGCCGATTGGAATCATGCTTGCTTGATTCAGCTAGATGTTCAGGGGTATAGACTCTACCAGTTCTTGTAATACCCTGTGCTGCGACAGTTTCTTCAGTCCTGGCCTTGCCCTTTCTTCTCGCCTCGGCTGCATAGTCCCAGGGTATAGCATTTGTATAGAAGGGTGGCGTGGTTGACATCGCCACTTCGAATGGAACATGCACCTTGGGTGGCAAGACTGAAACCTCAAATGGTGCGGGTGCATTTGCCGGAGGCGCGAATTCAACCTCAATTGGCGCTGGTGTCTTTGCGGGTAGCGCTGCTTCAAACTCAAGAGGTATAGACATATTGACCTCAGCGTCTTCAGATGGTTGGATCTGGACTATGATTGGTTTGAGAGTGATTGCCAGTTTCTTTGGGTCATCACCTTCTACGATCAACCCGATTGATCCCTCGGTATCCCAGTCATCTTCTACTTCAATCATGTGGATACCTCCACCCTTATGGTCTGGCAGAGGATTGTTGCGGACGTTTGGAGCGGGTTCCTTTGCCACAATGATCTTGTTATCAATCAGAGACTGTATTTTGTCTTTCAAAGAGCGGCATTCATCGATGGTGTGCCCTTTCATGCCGGAGTGGTATGCACATGACTTGTTTGGGTTAACCCATTGAGAAGGATTCTCAGGGGTTGCAGCAGGGATGGGGGGTGACATATCCAGCAGCTTTGAGCCTCTCATACAGCTGGTCGATGGGTTCAGCGACGACGGTATATTGTTTTGGAGGTCTGCGATCAAAATTAGGTCGAGGTCTAGGGAAGTTTTGGCGTACAGGGGGTGATTGATAATGGGATGGTTGAGCATTATAGGTTTTGTAGACATGAGCGGGTTGGGAGTATCTGGGTGAAGTAGGTTGATATGTAGGAGGTGGAGATGATTGATAAGTTGGTGGCGGAGCTTGGTACGAGGGTGAGGGTGCTTGGTAAATTGGGGTTGGCTGGTATGTGAGTGGAGGTGTCGTGTAAGTTTGGTATTTGAGGGGAGACTTGGTCCTTTGTGCAACCATCACGACCCCTACGTCCCTTTTCTTGGACACACCACCGGACTGTAAAGCCTTATTTGTAGCTTGCAAGGCTTCAAAATTTGTGACCATACCACTTTTAATACCCTCTTCAATTCTTTCACCTAATTTGAAAATGTCAGAGAACTTGTGGTTCTCAATCATCATCAGCCGTCATAGTACTGCGGGTCCTGAGCCCGGACAAAGAACTTGTTCATTTGCTCCTCCTCTAAGGCTGGTCTGACCTTAGCAGCTTCGGATCTCCAGCGAGTAGCATACTCGCGAAATGTCTCCGTGGGCTTCTTCTTTAGATTCTGGATATAGAACACGTCTGGCGCGTTCTCTGTATAAAACCTGAACCTGTCCATATAGTCAGATGCCATGCCTACCTAGCTTGACCACTTCTTGGGATCTTGGCTGATGTACCAAGATAATGCATCTCCTTTCAAACTCCTCATGAACAGCTTCATGCGGATCCTTTCATCCTTCCCTACTCCAACCAACTTGTCGCAATATGTCCTCAGATGGACCCCTGATCACCCGTACCATCAAACATTTCGAACTTAGGAGGTTTGTACCCCTCAGGCAGTTCGACATCGGGCTGCATGCAAAGGTCCTCATTGTTTAGCCCCACGATTCCTTTGCTTCCCTCAACGCCCTGAATCCGGCTGGTTAGTTTCTTAAGTTCCTCGGCCAAGTTCCTAATAAGCAGATTCTTTTCATCAGACTCAGGTGTGCATGAGATAGGTTGGGTGGGGTGTGGCATAGTCTCCATGTAGATATGATTGTTATGGTGGCCTGGTGTATGGGTGTGGAAATGGTCGTTTGTGGAGTTCTGAGATGAGTAGTGGAGTGTTGTTTGGAGTATGGAAGGTGTTACATTGGTTCTTTGGTGGAGCAGCGTAATGGTGAGGTGCGGGATGATTCTGCTGTTTTGGGATATTTTGAAGAGGTGTAGGGTTTTGAGCGTTGGGGAAGTTGATGTCTGGGGTGTTGAGGGAAAATGACAGGTTTGCTAGATTTCGAACCTAATCGAGCGCTTCTTGGAATGTCAACAGTTTCTATTCAAGTTGTGACACATTCTCGTTAGGAACCCGAATACCATGGCCATCAGTGGCCTCTACCCGTTCAGCTGTGTTCTCCTTCCTGATGTTGTTCAAATCTTCCATTTTATTCTTGCCTTTGTTCTTGCCTTTAGTGGGACTAAGAGGAGTGGGTGGAGGGCCCCTGGATCTTGTGAAATAAGATGATGATGCCAGAGTGCACGAACTAACCTTTTGGGGAGGGGAATAAAAATAAAGAAAACAAAAATTAAAACAAAAAGGTAATCGAGTCAGTGAGGATTATAAAAAGTATTGCAATATTTAAACACATAGTGCGGGAATGTAAAGCGTGTTCTAATTTGGAAACCTCTTTGTGCCCGAGGTAGGCCTTGCGACAAATTGATTTGGAGAACTTAGAATGCTAAATGCCTCATTTTATTGATAAAAAATAGGCGAATCCCAAAACGACACTAAATAAGCAAGAAATAAAGGTCACTAATGGCCATTGACCTTATTACATTCATAAAGCGAAAAAGTAAATTCCTATCTGTTTGGTCCGAGAAGGACCTTCCCCAGATTCGACATCCTTGGCTCCGTCGAACATTTTCCCCAATTCGCGAAGTCCCAGCAACAGGTATGCTCTGGCTAGATGTCCACCTTCGGTCCCTTCAGCCTTTTGACAGTCTTCAACCCTTTTGAGAAATTTTCTGACGAGGGTTTTGTCACTAGAATGTAAATCTTCCCCCCCAACTCAGCAATCTTGGGTGGATATTGGTGACCATGCCGAATCTGGGGACTTTGTGCCTCATATTTCTGCAAGGCAAACAAGGTTAGGCCCTTACCCCCACCAGACTCGACTATTTAACATCAACAAATAGCATGAAGCAATTAGTTCCCCAAATAAATGCACAGAACGTAATGATGTCCGTTCGGATTTAGGGAAACCCCAGTGGACTTTTGGACAAGGCTATCTTAAAGGATCATTATGTGGACAACATAACTGACCCGACTAGGTTTGACCATGATGCATGCGCAATTTAAACAGAGTAAGGTTTCTATGGGGTTTTAGACTAGTACCCTTGAGCGGACAACTCAAGGGGGAAGGCACAGTAATGTCGACTGCACCGCTGATCGACTAGTTTTACCGCAAATAAGCCTTTTCGGATTTAGGGGTTAATGATAAAGGAAGGGCGCAACCACTCATCAAGCATTGCTATAGTATTTTGTTTGGCACGAGTGGAGTATGATGTTGAGCATTATTATGCAATAATTAAAAGCATGTTGACATGTATTTGCACGTTAAGAAAGCGATAAATACAGTAGTTTTATAATTTAAAGCAGTTATAAAGGAAGGAAAAAAGAAAGATATGTCAGTTTTGCTTTTGAAAAAGAAATTAAACGCTTAAAGGAAATTAAAAAAATAATTGCACATAGGAAGGGAATAAATTCACAAAAACGGTATGAAATGGTAAAAGCCTGGATATCCCCAGCAGAGTCGCCATGCTGTCGCGCCCCCTTTTTCTTGCGAAATCGGGTTTATGACATTTTTGATTGAGACAACTCGTCTTTTTGGGAAAGGGGTTTGCATTTTTAAAGAGTCGCCACCTAACGATTTAAGGTGTGTTAGGGCACCTATAAGGTTCATCTATAACTACGTTTGGATAACCAAAGATAGGGTAAGGGCTTGAAATTATCCTAAGGGGAAGGTGTTAGGCACCCCTCAGGATCCACTAGTGTGGTTCCCGGCCAGACAGTTTTTGTGAATTTATACAATTAACAAATAAACAAGTATGGCTCAAATATTAGGGGATCTAAGTTTAAATACACAGATGTTTGAAAAAAAAAGTTAATGAAAAACAAGATTTTTGAAAAGAAGTACAATCTAAGCGTGTTTGTGAATATAAAGGGGTGTCCTAGGTTGGTTAGCCTATAGGATCACATCAGTACAATGCCCGGTAATTACTCCATAGAAAGGGGCTACGCGTGGCAGTAGCGCACCGGTCATCATATCCATATCTACCCTTTCCCGCCCCGTGAAGGTAATAAAAGCGAAGGTTGGTCTCGACCCCTATTGCATGCTGTTACCCGTCCCTTCCTATCAGTCCCGGAGGAATTTAGGACTCCTATCCTATAAAAGGGGTGGGGGTTCTGGGCAGACCCTCATGTTTAAAGGCAAAATACTAGGCGATAAACAAGAACACATAGGACTGCATTTCGGGAGGAAAACACAGAAAACAGATAGAAGGCTCAGATATACCTCCACAAGTAATGCACACAGACATCACGACTCATACACAGATAAGGTCCACATTCATATCCTAACAAGGTATTTAAGTGATAACAGCAGAGTCAGATTGATTACATGACTCAGAAAAGAAGTCCGAATCAGGCGTGCCTACTGATTTAACACGTTGACAGTTAAACACTAATCACAAAGACGGTTCTGGTTCTATTTAAAGTTGATTGCCTAAGGCTTGCCTAGGCGCGGAACACAGATGACTACATTTTGATATAGTGAAACAAGGCAGGTTTCTTAAAGCGAACTCTTGAGTCCTTAGGCATGATATCTAATGACAAATCAACGCAGTGTTTGAAAGAACTTGTTTTAGAGAAAATAAACCGTTAATTAAACCAGTTTCGAAACGAACTAAAACGTGGACTGGATTGACTTAACTAAACTAATTGAGATCTATAGGCAGAATTTCTAGAGTTATCCCCTATAGGCATGACATCTATTTGTTTAACACTGATTTCAGAAACTTGGCAGGCATGATGACCGATGAAAGGAAACATGTAACACTTGTTATAACAGAAGCTGGATTATATTATATCCTATAGGCATGGCATCTATTTGTGAAACTGATTTTGAGACCTATTAAACATGATTTCTAACATGGTAAGGCAAGTATAGTAAAACCCTATAGGCATAGTTTCTAACATGGTAAGGCAAACATAGTAAAAATGTAAAGTCCTATAGGCATGGTTTCTACCCGCCTTACCCCACAAATATGTAAATGCCCGCCCTTTTCACTAATTATCCCAATACTCGTTTACAAATTATTACAGACCATGTGAATGAATTACATAAGAAAAGTAAAAATTACACTATAGAGAGCCTGAAACAGGCCCAGACTTTCAGCACCTGATTAGGACTTCCTCCCTGAGTTATGTAATAAACCACCTCAAGTGCCAAGATTGTTCCACAGTCTTTCTCATATCTGGGTGTGTCAGAGTTCCCTAAGGACCTCTAAGGGTCCCGGGCAGTTGTTAAACCCATATTGCATAACCAAGACAGAGTAAGTGCAGTGTGGAAAGGCCATCTTTTATGTGTCCAAGTTCAGATGGAACTCAAGGGTCCCAAGGCAAGGCTCACACAAAAGGGGCAGAACCTAGTGGCCTAAGAGTATGTGTTAGAGTGCTTGACATAGATTTAAAAGAGTTGAGTTGGAAATAGTTTTGAAAATGATTAGTTTGAAATAAGTTTTGGAAGGCAATAGAAGAGTTTGCCTTAGTGAAAACCAGCTTGAAGAAGAAAAGAAACAGGACAATCAGCAATTTAAGACCAAATCAACATACATAGTTCAAACACAAACAGGGAAAGGAGGCATCGGGAACATACAGGTTTGAAACCACATAAATGGGGAAACATTTGATGCAACAAATATACAGAACAACAATGAATCCATTGAACAAATCAGTCATGGTAACAGTCATTTAAAACATAAGGAAGAGTGCAGCAGGATCATGTTGAAGACAAGGGTTTTGTTGAACAAAGTTTGACACTACATGGTTATACTAGTTAGGGAGGGGTAAGGGAACTAAGTGAACATGCTGGACAAGTACCAAAGAACTAAGTAAAGTGAGATATGATGATTACACACAAGGCAAGAATTTAGACATGCTTGACAACATCGATCATAGAAACAAATTGAATAACTAGTACAGTAGCAAGCATGGATGTATAGGCATGGAACACATAAAGTTGAGTTTCAAATTTAAACTAGAGACTTACCAGTTGAAGAAGTAAAGTGCAGAAAGTAAAGCAAGTAGAGTTCCGCAGTCTAGCCTCGGCTTTCAGCCGGCTAGACAAGCAGTTAGCACAAGTGGCAGGGAAAGAAGAGAGAGTTTGAGTGTGTGTGTGTATTCTGAACTATTGTTCGTGTCTTAAGACTGTAGAAGAGAGTCGTTTATATAGTAGTTTGAAAACTGGTTAAAATAAGGCAAGAATCAATTCTTCAGTAATTATAAAACTCAGTATGAAAATTTGGTTCGAATCTCCCTTTAATTAAGGGAGTTAGTGTAAACGGTAAAGAGCAGGTGGCAAGTAAGGAAAGAAATCATACACGGTTGGAGTATAACAAATAAGGAAAGATTTCAAAAATAGTACCAGTATAGAACAGGTAATTAAAGCTAGGTTCAGAAAGTTTTCAAACTAAGGAGACAATCAGTAGCAATGCAGACAAGGAAAGGAAAATTAATTAAGGCAAACAACTAATCAAATTAAGTGGAAAGGTAGGGGTCGGGGGGTCTAAAGGGAAATGTTCAAATCACACCAAGTAATAGGGAATTCAGAATCAGTCAAAGAGAAAATCCTGGAAAGGAGTCTGCATGTTTAACATATAAATAGAGTAAGACATGGGTAGTCAAGAATTAGCTCACGACTCTAGCAAAACATGAAGATAAAATGATACTAAATCAGTGAGAAAGATGCAAGTCTTGATGCGAATAGTCAAGATGAACACAAACACATAGAATTGATGTAAGTCTAGGCTGAGAAACTCAGTAGAAGCATATCAAGGCAAGGCAGTCACAAGAAAATCACAAGAACTCAAAGAAATATGAGAATGCTAATAAAACCAAACGAAGAACCCTAAAAATTAGGGTTTTCGACGTAGGCTAGTTAGGGTCAAGGAAGAACCCAACAAAATCAGTCAAAACACATAGATACACTTAAAACCGGAGAGTGTTTCGAAGAAAAGATTTTCAAAAACCCTAGTTTAGGAAGATGACAAGCCACTCAAAAATCAGGAGATTTTCCATACGACAAGTAAAATAAGTTCGATCCTTCTGAGATCTGTACAGATCTAAGAAGATTAAGGGACGAAATCAGGGTTTTTATCAGAATAACTCAAATAGAGGAAAAATCTTAAACGAACGTTTGCAGATTAATACAAAAATCAAAAGAAAGAAGTGTTTTCGAAAGGTGTTTAAGATCTCTAGTTCGAAGGTGAGGAGTTATTTTAGAAAAATCGGAAAAAAACCTTTGAGGAAAACAACAAAAGCTCATAATATACACAGATCAAAGATAGATCTAAAAGAAATCGAAAAATCTTAAGAGTTAGGGTTTCAGAGAACCCAGAAAAGATGGGAAAACCTTAAAGTGTTACCGGTTTTAGCCGGAAAAGCCATAGATCTTACTCAAACAGCCCATTGAAATAGGATCCACACAAGGAAAAGCACTTGCCATTCGTTGGTTATTAGCGGCATCCCGAAAACGTCCGGGTCGAAATATGGCTTTCAAATTAAGTTCCGAATTAGTGGATGCTGCCAAAGGGAGTGGCGATGCCATACGCAAAAAGGAAGAGACTCATAGAATGGCAGAGGCAAATAGAGCTTTTGCACATTTTCGTTAATCCATGAACAGGATCTATACATCTCGATCATTGATGGCCGGAAAATGGCGTGAGAGACCATGGATAGGAGTTGAACTGCTCCAGGTTCACCTGAGGACCTCGGGGTAGTGTTAAACCAGCGTGGGGTGAAGTAGAGGCCAGGAGATGATAAGAGGCCATGGTTTCCGGCGGGGGAGGTGACCGGAGAAGGTGGACAGGGTCCATCGGAGATGAGGAGAGAAGAGAAAGTTCTAGAGAGAACCAGAGATAGAGAGAGGGAGTTAGAGAGGTCGGTTGAGAGAGAAATGAGAGATTGGGGGGGGGGGGGTAGTCGTTAGGGTTTAATATGGTAAGGAGGGATCTGGACTGTTGATTAGAATTAATCAACGNAAATCAAGGTAATTAAATAATATGAAAAATATGAAATGACTGAAGGCGTTGCAGGCGTGCAACCTGCTCCCATTTCATATGTTACCATTGCAGGCGTGCAACCCGCTCCCATTTCACATGTTACCGTTGCAGGCATGCAACCCGCTCCCATTTCATATGTTACCGTTGCAGGCGTGCAACCCGCTCCCATTTCATATATTACCGTTGCAGGCGTGCAACCCGCTCCCATTTCATATATTAAGACCAATCATAGAAGAATCCCGGCAAGGGCACAATATTACATCAACAACATCCTGGCAAGGGAACAATAATATAAGAACAACATCCTAGCAAGGGAACAATAATATAACAACAACATCCCGTCAAGGGAACAATAATATAACAACAACATCCCGGAAAGGGAATAAGAGTATAACAACAACATCCCGGCAAGGGAGACAATATCATAAACAATAACATCCCGGCTAGGGAACCAACAATGATAATCATCATATTAGACATGGATAAATCACAACGGAGTCACAACAATTACAATACTATACTCACGGGCATGCTTGACATCGACGTATAGATACTCGTCACCATGCCTATACGTCGTACTCCACAATTAACACATAGCAAATACGTTTCAACTCCTAATCACTCAAGCTAAGGTTAGACCGAACACATACCTCGATGCCACAAACACAATTCAAGCCTCAACTACCGCTTTACCTCTTGATTCCACCACCCATTCGCTTGTATCTAGCCACAAGTTACTTAACTATATCAATAAATGCTAAATGAATCAATTCTAATGCATGAAAATAGATTTTCTAGAGTTTTTCCCAAAAAGACAAAAATCGACTCCGGGCCCACATGGTCAAAACCCGAGGTTCGAACCAAAACCCGATTACCCATTCACCCACGAACTCAAATATATAATTTATTTTGAAATCGGACCTCAAATCGAGGTCCAAATCCCCAAAATTTGAAAAACCTAAGTTCTACCCAAAACACCCAATTTCCCCCATGAAAACCTTTGATTTTGAGTTGAAATCATGAGAAAAGATGTTAAAGATTAATAAAAACGAGTTATAAATGACTTACAATCGATTTGGAAGAGTACTTGTGTTTGAAAAATCGCCCAAGAGTGTTTAGGTTTTGAAAGGGTTTGAAAAATGGTTGAAATGCGTCTAAGTTATGACTTTGCAGGTTGCAGATGTTGCAATATCAACCAAGGTTCGCAATGGCGAACCCCTCAGACTGCTAACTTCGCATTTGCGAACAAGGGTTCGCATTTGCGAACCCTGAGGAATCCAGTCCTCTTCGCATTTGCGATACTTCCTTTGCATTTGCGATGTCACATTTGCGACAATTACATCGCATTTGCGACCAAGGCAGCCCAGGCCACTATTCGCATTTGCGACACATTGCTCGTATTTGCGAGCCAGGCTTCGCAAATGCGAAGCCTGCAGACCTGCAACATACCAGCAATTTCCTAAGTGCAAATCTCACTCCGTGGCCTATCCAAAACTCACCCGAGCCCTCGAGTCCCCAAACCAAACATGCACACTAACCCAAAAACATCATACGGACTTGCTCATGCAATCAAATCACCAAAATAACATCAATAACTATGAATTGAACCCTAAATTCATGAAATCATCCAAGAACACCCAAAATTCCAATTTCTCAACTTTAAGTCCGTTTCATACCAAACCAATCCTGATCTTTATCAAATTTTACAGATTCAACCAAATTAGTATTTCAGACTTGTACCGGGCTCCGGAACCAAAATACGGGCCCGATACCATCAAATTCAAACATATTTCATTTCCAAAAGCTCATATATATTCCACAAAACAATTTTCTTTGAAAAATTCATTTCTCGGGCTTGGGACCTCAGAATTCGATTCCAGGCATACGCCCAAGTCCCATATTTTCCTACGGACCCTCCGAGACCGTCAAATCACGGGTCCGGGTCCGTTTACCCAAAATGTTGAACGGAGTCAATTTAAATTCATTTTAAAAGCAAAATTTATCATTTTTCACAGATTTTCACATAATAGCTTTCCGGATACGCGCCCGGACTGCGCACGCAAATCAAGGCAAGACAAAAAGGTGGTGTTAAGGCCTCGAAACATAGAATTTTCTTTCAAAAACGAGTGATGGCCTTTTGGGTCATCACATCCTCCACCTCTAAAATAACCATTCGTCCTCGAACGGACATAGAAAAGAAGTACCTGAGTCGGAGAAAAGATGGGGATATCGGCTTCATATATCGGACTCGGACTCCCAGGTCGATGCCTCAGCAGGCTGACCTCTCCACAGAACACGAACAAAAGGGAAACTCTTCGATCTCAACTTACGAACCTGCCGGTCTAGAATAGCTACCGGCTCCTCCTCATAGGACAAGTCCTTGTCCAACTGGACAGGGATGAAATCTAACACGCGGGATGGATCACCGTGATACTTCTGAAGCATGGACACGTGAAACACTGGATGCACGACTGATAAGCTCGGCGGCAACGCAAGTCTGTAAGCCACCTCTCCCACTCGATCAAGAATCTAAAACGGGCCAATAAACCTAGGGCTAAGCTTGCCCCTCTTCCCAAATCTCATTACGCCCTTCGTAGGCGACACCCGAAGCAACACCCGATCACTGACCATGAATGCCAAATCACGAACCTTACGGTCGGAATAACTCTTTTGCCTGGACTGAGCTATACGAAGCCTATCCTGAATGATTCTGACCTTGTCCAAGGCATCCTGTACTAGATACGTACCCAACAACCGAGCCTCTCCCGGATCAAACCACCCAACCGGCGACTGACACCGCCTACCAATATAAAGCCTCACAAGGAGCCATCTGAATGCTCGACTAGTAACTGTTATTGTAGGCAAAGTCTGCTAAAGGCAAAAACTGGTCCCAAGAGCCTCCAAAATCAATAACACAAGCTCGGAGCATATCCTCCAAAATCTGAATAGTACGCTCGGACAGCCCGTCTGTCTGAGGATGAAATGCTGTGCTCAACTCGACCGGTGCGCCCAACTCGCACTGAACAGCTCTCCAGAAATGCAAGGTAAACTGCGTACCTCGATCAGAAATGATAGACACAGGCACACCATGAAGACAAACAATCTCCCGGATATAGATCTCAGCTAGCTTCTCAGAAGAATAGGAGACTGCCACAGGAATGAAATGCGTTGACTTAGTCAGCCTATCAAGAATAACCCACACTGCATCGAACTTCCTCCGAGTCCGTGGGAGCCCAACAACAAAGTCCATGTGATATGCTCTCACTTCCACTCGGGAATCTCAATCTTCTGGAACAAACCACCAGGTCTCTGATGCTCGTACTTTACCTGCTGACAATTCAAACACCGAGCCACATACGCAACAATATCCTTTTTCATCCTCCTCCACCAATAATGTTGCCGCAAATCCTGATACATCTTAGCGGCACCCGGATGAATAGAGTACCGAGAACTATGGGCCTCCTCTATAATCAACTCTCGAAGTCCATCCACATTTGGCACACAAATACGACCCTGCATCCTCAAAACTCCATCATCTCGGTAACCTGCTTGGCACCTCCGTGCCGCACTGTGTCTCTAAGGACAAGCAAATGAGGATCATCATACTGCCGATCACGGATACACTCAAATAATAAAGAACGAGAAACTGTGCAAACTAACACACAACTGGGCTCGGAGACATCCAACCTCACGAACTGATTGGCCAAAGCCTGAACATCCAAAGCAAGTGGTCTCTCACTGACCGGAATATACGCATGATTGCCCATACTGGCAGACTTTCTACTCAAAGCATCGGCCACCACATTGGCCTTCCCCGGATGATATAAGATGGTGATATCATAGTCTTTCAATAGCTCCAACCACCTTCTCTACCTTAAGTTTAGCTCCTTCTGCTTGAACAAATACTGTAGACTCTTGTGATCCGTGAACACCTCACATGACACACCATATAAATAGTGCCTCCAAATCTTCAGCGCGTGAACAATCGCTGCTAACTCCAAATCATGAACTGGATAATTCTTCTCATGAATCTTTAACTGCCACGAAGCATAGCAATGACCTTGCCATCCTGCATCAACACCGCACCAAGTCCAATGCGAGATGCGTCACAATAGACTGTATATAGCCCTGAACCTGTAGGCAAAACCAACACTAGCGCCGTAGTCAAAGCTGTCTTGAGCTTCTGAAAGCTTGCCTCACACTTGTCCGACCATCTGAACTAGGCACCCTTCTGGGTCAACCTGGTCATCGGGGCTACAATAGATGAAAACCCCTCCACAAACCAACGGTAGTAGCCTGCCAAACCCAAGAAACTACGGATCTCTGTAGCTGATATGGGTCGAGGCCAGTTCTTGACTGCCTCTATCTTCTTCGGATCCACCTGAATACCCTCTGCTGAAACAATATGACCCAAGAATGCAACTGAACTCAACTAGAACTCACACTTCGAAAACTTGGCATACAACTGACTATCTTTCAAAGTCTGAAGAACCACTCTCAAATGCTGCTCATGCTCATCCCGTCTGCGGGAATAAATCAAAATATCATCAATGAAGACGATCACGAAGGAATCCGAATAAGGTCTGAACACTCGGTTCATCAAATCCATGAAAGCTGCTGGGGCATTTGTCAATCCGAATGACATCACCAAGAACTCATAATGCCCGTACCGAGTGCAGAAAGCTGTCTTAGGGACATCGGATGCCCTAATCCTCAACTGATGGTAGCCAGATCTCAAGTCGATCTTGGAAAACACTTGGGCACCCTGAAGCTGGTCAAACATATCATCAATCCGCGGCAATGGGTACTTATTCTTGATTGTGACCTTGTTCAATTGCCGGTAATCTATACACATTCTCATTGATTCATCCTTCTTCTTACCAAACAACACCGGTGCACCCCAAGGTGAGACACTAGGTCTAATGAAGCCTTTAACAAGCAAGTCTTTCAACTGCTCCTTCAATTCTTTCAACTTAGGCGGGGCCATACGATACGGCGGTATAGAAATGGGCTGAGTGCCCGGAGCCAAATCAATGCAGAAGTCAATATCCCTATTGGGTGGTATACCCGGCAGGTCTAAAGGGAAAACCTCAGGAAACTCACGAACAACAGGTACAGAATCCATAGAAGGAACCTCAGCACTAGAATCACGAACATATGCCAAATAGGATAAACACCCATTCTCGACCATACGCCGAGCCTTCATATATGAGATAACATGACGGGTAGAATGACCAGGAGTCCCTCTCCATTTAAGACGAGGTAAACCCGGTAAAGCTAAGGTCACAATCTTGGCATGACAGTCCAAGATAGCGTGGTAAGGTGATAACCAGTCCATCCTGATATTCTAAACGTCAATACCACACAAGAGGGGGGTGATTTGTGTGGTACCCAATTTTCGCTCTAGAAGAACGTGGTTCTTCTAGATGTACTAACTAGTGCTGTTTTCGGAATAATAAATACAGAAAATAAAGAACACAGAGATTTTTACGTGGAAAACACCTGGCTCAAAAGGTGAAAAAACCACGACCTACTACTCAGTAGGATTTTCCCAAACTTCCACTAAAATCACTGAGCCAAA
Organism: Nicotiana attenuata; assembly: GCF_001879085.1. Classification (NCBI taxonomy): domain Eukaryota; kingdom Viridiplantae; phylum Streptophyta; class Magnoliopsida; order Solanales; family Solanaceae; genus Nicotiana; species Nicotiana attenuata. The sequence goes on from NW_017671746.1 coordinate 250,939, forward strand.
AATAGCATTTACAAAACTCTTTGTAAACCTAAGGATTAACTCTAATCCCGTTGTGGCAACCAGCCTCTAACTGCTGCGACAACATCAAGTTAACTCTAACTTGAATACTCAAAATACCTATTACAATTGCTTCTAGATAAAGCTGAAAGGTACAATATGAAACACCTACTACAATTGAACTAGAAATAAAGAAAGACACATAAAACTCTTTTTGGAGCTGGTTCTTCAATCTGGTTCATGTAGCTTCTAGTTTGCACACTTGAATCACACACGAACTGCTTGCAAAAAGCCTTGCTATTTTGCTCCCAATTCACGTTTAACTTCTGCGTTTTTTGTGCAACCTCTTTAATATGAGAACATCCTGCAATTTATAGAATTAGTAGATAAAGAAATAACTAGAGTTCTGATGCAACTCTTCCTTGGTGGAAGAGTTCTAGTTGATTTCAAATTCTAACTACTTCCCTATCTTGACTTGTGTTCTCTTTGATTAAGAACTCCTTCTCCTTATCAATTATGCAACCTTTTCGATCAGGAGATATTAAATACACCAAGTTAAGCTTATCTCCTTCACGTGCATCCCACATGCTTGAATCTGCCCGTTTTTGTGAACTTGAGGGATGGACCACTGGATGGACCTAGTTCATGTCTGAGTTCCTTTGTCGGTCTTCAAAACTAACGTTTACTTGGGCCAACAAATTCCCCCTTTTTGATGATGACAAAAACTGTGCTTTTCATACACTTAGGCCCTGCCAGAACTCAGCTCAAACATCAACACAATGTTAGAAATATTTTTCCTTTATATCACTTATCATCAAGTACCACGTACATTAGGTTATAAACATCACTGTTCAAAGTGTAAACATCACTTGTTTAAAGTACAACCTTTTTTCCCCCGTTTGGCATCATTGAAAAGTTGCATAAAAAATGTGAGATAACCAAATTTTAAAACTTACTCATGGCCACTGAGGCTACTTCAAATGCAATCATGGATTAATCATCATAGATCAAGCTAAGAATTTTAACCATCAAAGAAATATAAACAAACAGTTAGAGCAAAAGGCAGTGAATTTCATTGATGATTGATAAGATTCTACCACAAAGCATAAGAAGAAATAAAAATACTGAAAACATGAGCAAAAGAAACAAAAATTCTCGAATTGGGTCACTGGTTGATCTACACTAGGCTAGGATTTAAGGTTTGGAAGAGGTAGGGGCTGGGTTATTTGCTTGGAGAAGTTTCAGCATGTCTTGAAGAATTCCATCATTCTTCTCCTTTTCCCTTGCAAGTTCAGTTCTGAGAACATCTCTCTCAGATTCTATCTCAACCAATCGTGTCTTCAGCCTTGCTATCTTAGCATCCTTTGCCTCACTCTCCTGTAATAGAGCTCTGACCTTGCTATTGATAGGTGTCCTTTTAGATGAACCAGGTTCATTAGGAATGACATTGACTTCATAATCGCAAGCAAACAGAGTATTAACCCCGAAATGATCCTTGCTTGTACCTTGAAATGTGCAAGCACAATTGTGAGAATGAAACCATAGGGAATGGCATGAGTTTTGATGCCATTGATAACCTTATCAGTAGGTCCAAGAGGTTTTCCTGTTCAGATGGAACAGGTTCATCTATATTTCTCAAGTTGAACCTACCCCTCAGCAGCTTCCCACTTCCCCTGTTTTGCTCACACTCTCTTCTATTTCAGTAAATTCCTCTCCCCAAACAACCATTGCACCAGTTTCTTTTGTTCGACCAACAGGAGTGGGTGAAGAATCAACCACTCTTTTACCATTTCCCCTCACAACACTCCTAGCACCCTTGCTCTCTTTTTCTTTTTCTTTTTTATTTTTTTTATTTTTACCACCAACTTCTCCAGATTCTATAGTCTCAACACCTGCTATAGATACTACCAGTACAAATCTATTCTCTAAATTTGCAGCCACTTCAAAAATTATCTCGGGAGTAACTTTAGAATCAGAAGATACCTGTTCAGTTTCGGGATACCTACTTTCTTCCCCCTTAGTAGCAGACTTAAATGAATCATCAGATTTCTGGGATTCTTCTTCTCTACCTGCTTTCAATTGCTTGTTTATTTTCTTGATCTGCTATCCTTCAGCGACAATCTTACGAGCCATCCTTACGAGCCATCATCTTTACTCTACTTTTCTTAGAGATTGGTGTTGTAGAAGGTGTGGAAGTGGTTTCCTGTGGTGGTCATGAAGGATTTTCATAAGTGTTCGACATATCTGGGCTAGGGTATGGAAGATAAGAGAATTAGATTGTGTTTGGAAGATGAAAGAAGAATGAGAGTTTTTGACGGCTTGAGAGAGATGAGGTAAGGAATACACTAAAGCTGATCAATATATAGGGGAATAATTGATGGGGTAACTACAGCTTTTCAGACTCTTCGAAGTTTAATTAAACTGAAATTCAGTTTTGAAGAGACGTTGGAGTGTATCCCTAGAACATAGATACTTCCATTCGGTTGGAACTCTTTTGAACAGGACTGGTTCACTTGTAACGGATAAGTCCAAAAGGAGTTTGGTATTTGGTAGGACTCTGCTCATGATCCAAATATAGTTATTTCAAATTATACAGAGTGTAGAAAACATACCGTATTATCTTGATGAACCAGGTTCTTAACTGATATTTCTCTTGTGTGAGTCTAAATTTGCCAAAATAGAGAAAATATCATTAGAGATTAATGATTCATTTTAACACATGGCACGAGAGTATACTATGGAAAGTATGAGACTGAGCAAGATTTAATTTAATTATACACAATTTACAGACTTTCTAACCAAATTTTTTTTTCAATTTTTTTCATTCATTTTTTTCGTTTAACCTTGAACTGGTCCTTTTAGGTGATCTTAATCATCCCTAATTCTACCCTGTTCCTCTCAAAGTGATCTCTACCTAAGGATTTTGTGAAGATGTCAGCAATTTGCTTGTCAGTAGCACAAAACTCCATAGTGATCAAGCCTTTCTCATAGTTGTCCCTCAAAAACTGGTGTCTAATATCTATGTGCTTAGTTCTCTTATGATGAACCAGATTCTTAGTCATACTAAAAGCACTAGTGTTATCACAGAAAATAGGGATGCAACCAACTTCAATACGAAAATACATCAACTGCTGCTTGATCCACAACAATTGAGCACAATCATGAAGCAGCAGTAGCATACTTAGCTTCAGCAGTAGATAAGGCCATTGAATTTTGCTTTTAGTAGCCCATGACACAAGACATGAACAAGGAAGTGTGCCATACCTGAGGTGCTCTTCCTATCCACAAGGAAACCTGCAAAATCAGCGTCATCATATCCCACTAGGTTAAAATTACTACCTTTTGGATACCAAAGACAAAGGTCAGTGGTGCCTTTCAAGTATCTCAATATTCTCTTTACATTAGTCAAGTGGGACTCCTTTGAATTTGCCTGAAATCGAGCACAAAGACCTACACTGCACACAATGTCAGGTCTGCTAGTAGTGAGATATAAAAGAGAACCAATCATTTCCCTATACAACTTCTGATCAACAGATGAACCGGGTTCATCTATATCCAATTTCGTGGATGTTGCAATAGGAGTGTCAATTTCTTTGGATGTTCCTTCCTGGTTTTGTTACTGAGGAATAGATTCATGGACAGGTTCCCTCGAGGTTTGAGGATCAGTTCCTCTCTAGTCAGTTCCCCCTGTCATGTTGCCCCGGGTAGGAGAACCTGTTCCATCACCTGTTCCTTCTTCTGGTGCAGCTTCAGTCTGGGCTGTAATTTCATTTTAAAATTCTTACCAGCCCAATTGCTTCATCTTCATGTTCCTGTCTCTCAGAAAGAGTGTTAGTTTCATCAAAAATCACATGTACACTTTCTTCTACACACATAGTTCTTTTGTTATTGATCTTATAAGCTTTACTATGTGAAGAACATCCCAAGAATACTCCCTCATCACTTCTGGGATCATACTTACCTAGGGAGTCTTTGCCA